>NC_092835.1:10587500-10630000 GCF_039878825.1 Excalfactoria chinensis | reverse complement strand
CTCCTTGGGGTTTTGCTTGATTAGCAACAAACCCAATAAAATAACAGCAGTCAGCTCATGTCTTCTCCCTGGCTCTGGGTGCTCCCGGCCTTGCTAGGATGGGCTGCAGCCTGTGCCTGTGGTGGAGATGCTGGCCCTGCGGCATGGTGCCCCATTGTGCATGGTGACCTCTGCTCCCCTCAGGATGAGGTGGATTCTCTGCTGGGACTTTAGCCTCCCCTCTCTACTGGAATCTTGCACCAGCTGCCCTGTGGAGCCCTCCTAACCTTCTGTCTGCAGGCAAGGGATTACAGCTGGTCTTGCTGCCAGCCTGTTGCACCAGCCAGGCCTTTAGGAATTACTGTGTTTCGATGTTAGAGCTCATATAAAGCTCACCACTAACAGCCTGTGGAGCTCCTTTTCTTCACCCCCATCTCTTACTAGAGAGGCTGGTTTGCTGGTTGACTCAAAGATCAAATGCAAAAGGGCAGGAGCAAAACAGAGCAAATAAACAGCTACATCGTAAGTGAGCATATGTAAAAAATTGTCCTTAATATCTCTTTGTCTGTGACTAGAAGTAAAACTTTGTTTAGGTTTCACCCAATGCAGTTTCTTTGCAGGGACTGGCAGTTTCACTTACTTTCTAGACTGTTTGTGTTGAAGGGGACTGAAGCTGAATAAAGCTGAGATTATTTTTGCACTGTTAGGTTCTGGTAAAAGTGCTACCAAGGAGAATGCAGGATCCTGGCTATCCGTGTTCCATTAGGGTTGTATTTAATTATGGCTCTTCCTTTTTCTCCAGGCACTCTCCAGCTTCCTGGACCACACACCAGAATGTTTGGCTGGTCACTGTTTTTTTGTGTTTTTTTTTGTGTTTTTTTTTTTTCATTCCTGCTGAGCACCCTCAATTCCACCTAAAGTGAATGGGAATTGCTGAAGCTCAGCACTCTCTAAATAAAGGCCCCTATTATCAATGTCACTGTTTGAGATAATAACTTATGCCATGCACAAAGAGTGAAATCACTGTGCTTTTTTAATTCCTTCATATGAGATTTTGCTCCTCTTTACTTTTCTCTACTGCTCAATGGTCCAGCTACATAGCATGGCTTTTGAAATAGGCAATGCCTTCTCTAATTAGGCACCATTGCAGTTACTGATGGATTCAGACAATTTTGTGTTCAAAGTTAATGAATGTTGGCTTTGATCAGCCTCTGACTGTGATTGGTAGCGGTAGTTTTATCCGTGCTTTATACAAGTCACCCAAACCTCCTGGTTGTACAAAATTGAGCTAACAGTCTTAGAGGGGAAAAAAAAAAGAAGGAAAGTAATAATAAGTGAGGCTATTGTCAGAATGCACCATTTGCAAGGAATCCAGCCTGCATGAATAGAAAAAGAGATGCAAAGAAAGCATAAGAAACCCTGTGTTTCATTTGAATCTTAAGTATATGGTCAAAGGTTGTGCTGCAGAAGCTGTATATGGAATTGAATTGAGCACAGGTGTCTTCCTCCTGCAAAAGCCACTTGGCTTCGCATCTTGTTCTGCTATCCAGTCACTGGGAGTGACGTTCTAGAAAAATGTGTCAAGCTCTAATAATCAAGCTGCCTCTAATGATCTCTGCAGCCATCTCTGTCTCCTGTCTGCACAGGGTTTGTAGAGCCTGGTACGTACGTCTGTCCCAACGCCTCTCCACACTGCTGCTCTCTGGGATGCACGTTCACTGCAGCAGAGCTCACACGGATCAAACTGAACCTGTGTGACCACTGTACTTGTGCTTTCCCCTGCAGAGTTTCTGATGAATTTGCATTAGGTGATTATCCCCTCATGCATGTCTCCGAAAGGCAGGTATCTCCACATTGTCAGTTTTCCATCTGTAGCATGTGGATAATTATACTTTCCTGCCTCACATGGGTGTTGTGAGCACTAATTAGTTAATGTCTTTTCAGCACTTTTATCGTACAAATACTAAGCAGTTATTGCTATAATTATTATTATTTCATATTATTTTGTTGTTCTTCTTATAAGCAATTTTGAGCACCGAGAGTTATCTCTGAACATTTGAATGTATGACTTCATGTATGTTAGATTACCGTATTTTGGTGATGCCATTTGGTCGGCCTGGAAGGTTGAAACATGTTTTACGTTTGGCAGTTCACAAATACACATCGAAACACAGCTTGCTTTAGAAATATGCCTCTGAAGCAACAAGATCATCCCACCAAACACAGAAATGCAGTGTTTGTAATAAAATAAGGCATAACACGGTTTACATTAGTTGATTAATAGTGCATGTTTGGGGTGTGCTGTGAGCACTGGAAAAAACTCAGTTGGCTAGAGGGAGTGTGGCTTTGGATTTCAGTGGCTGAACTACAGCAGTGTGAATTCAGCAATGTGCTATGTGCCTAAGTCACTGGACTTCCAGAGAACCTCGGGTTCTCTTGAATTTAGGAGAAATTTGAGTGTGCTCTAAGGAGGAAAAAAACACCACCAAAAACAAACCGAAAGCAAACAAACAAAAAACCAACCCAAAGCCTTAAGCAAAAAACAGAAAAGGGATGAAGCCATCACGTTTCTTTTGATTCATTGTGAAATGTACACACCTACCAAGGGTCATGCTGGAGTGGTGAGCCTGGTCAGAATGCTTCCTCAGTTACCAGATCCAGCTCCGAGATTCCTTTGGCCTCGGGGTTTTCTACAAAGGCTTTGGACTGCCCTGTATTACATAACTTTCCTTTCTGTAAATCCTGCCCTTAATCAAGTTTTTCCTCAGAGACGTGGAAACGTGATGTGAGAAAGTTTCTTGTCGATAGAGGGCCCAGTTTCTGCAGCATGCTTCCTTCTCAACTGCTGGGGAAGCCTTTCCATACAGTCTGGAGACAGTATAGAAGGGTAATGGCATGGAGGATTCAAATTCCCAGGCAGAGAGCACAGTCCTGGGAATGAAATTCCTACTGTCTTGCAGCCCCTTGGAACTGGATACAAAGCAGATACTGGAACAAAGCAGATCCCTGGCAGGAAGCAGAAGAGCTGGCTGGTGGTGGGGAAGGATGGAGGCTGGCAGGTGGGATTGGGTGCCTTGAGACCTGTAGGAAGCTGCAGACTGTCAACTTCAGCTCCACAAAGACGGGAGAAAGGGATGCAGCTCAAACCTCAAGCCATCGTTTTCTTGGAACCTCTTAAGAATCCATGAAAGCCTGGCTGTAATTGGATTAGAGTTTGTGTGGAGGCACAGAGCCCCTGTGCAGATGTCCTTGACGTGCTGTTTGCTTCCCCTGTGGAGCAGCTCTGAATTTTGCTGGTGAGGAGAGGGCCATTGTGTGAGGCTGCTGCTGGAGATGGGGCTTTCTGGCTAGACCTGGTGCTGCCTGGCCAGCTTTTTGCTCCTGGCCCACATATAGACCTGAAGTGGCTGGTTTGTCCCAGGGTGGGTGGGCTGTGTGCCCTGTGTGGTGGCTTGGTGCAGGGGATGCTGCAGACTTGGGCACTAGAGAGATATGGAGGCCTTTTGGTGGTGATGTGGGAGAGGAGAGCTGCGGCGGTTCCATTCAGACAGGCTTGGCAGGGCTGCAAGATTAACCCTCCCAGCAAAAGCAATGGCTGCCCTGCTTGATTGGATGGATTGCACCAGGGTTTCCTTCATTCTGAGCTTTTCCCATGGGATTTTCTGTGTGGAAGGTATGATATCCTCCATACAATAACCTGTCAGGCATGTGACAGCTATATAGTGCCTGGACTGGATTGCCTGTAAGCGAGGAATTTCAAGTCATCTTTTCTGTAAGGAAACAGAAGTGACTGTGAGGACAGCAGTACCCTTTTCTGAGGGTGTTTTGTAAATGCTTGTTTGTAGCGTGAGGATGTTGTATCCGATGTGGGTAATGTAGGAGTCTCAGCTCCTGTGTAGAGCTAGGGAGATTTTCTTGCAGAATTGGAACCACTGTTAGAAAATTCATAGGCTTCAGTAAATTCAGCGCTACAAGTGATTTTAAGTCCCCAGTCAGGATGGGAATAACTTTAAGTTAAATACTTAATTAAATACAGAGAGGATGTATAATTTTGTAACGTGACAACTCTTTTTTTTGTAGTTGCCCATTCCTACATGCACAGCGCAGTGTTTTATGGGTTGCACCTGAAGTTACTTACGCTCTATGCCCAGCGGCTGTATGAATACCCATTTAAGTGACCTTGCAATCAGTTTATTGGTGTTTTAGTGCCTTGTTGCTGTTGTTTTTATCAGCTTAATCTGTAAGAAGCTAATTTAAATACTTTCATAAACTACGTTTCAAAGAAGTCAGTTTTAAAAAGTTAAGAAGCTGTGGATGCTCCTGGTGGAGGCATGGCAGGTTTTCCTTGTCTTCAAGGAAGTCACAATGTAAGCTTTGGCACTGTGGATTTTTTGTGGAGTTTTTGTTGTTGTTTTCTTTTTAATTGCTAGTTTTATAGTGATTTTCATGCCATGGTTTATACAGGTACGTTGTTTTAGGTGACCAAGAGATATCTCTGCAGGGAAATAAGAGGTAAAGTTTTAAAGCAGAAAGAGACATTTTTCTTTCCTTCCCCCCCCCCCCCCCCCCCCGACCCCACTCCAGCTATATTGGCTGGTCTGATGAGCAGCTATTACACCTCTGCCTGACGCTTGTCATTCTTACACTATCAGAATTCCAGCAGCTCACATACTGCATACAGTAAACGATTTTATTTAATTGGTATCAAAATTAAAAGCATGTGTGGATTATCTGGAGGGAAGTTTTGTAGTCCATTCAATCGCAGCAGGCACCATTTAGTAAGAAGTCATCGTCAGTATTTTATATTGTGATTGTGCCTAGGTGTTGTGTTGTTGTGGTAAACAAACATGAATCAAATACCAACTTTCCAACGCTTTCCAAGCATGATATTATGTGTCTGTGTCATAAAAGAGCTGATCGTTCTACTGGAAAAACAAAACAGGAAAAAACAAACTTTATTAATTAAGCATGTATTTTATGTATTTGTATCTTGTTTTGTTTTAGCACAGGTCGCATTCTGTAGTATCATCAGTGAACATAGCTGAAGTAAAAGCAGCCCACATTTAGTTTGAGTGAGAACCCCCGTAATAGACTGAGCTGCTATTATAGAAAGTTTATTATTATTGGTATATAAACTAGCTGGGGGCTTAAACACAGAGCAGCTGGGTAATTTAGCTAGCTCCTGGATCCAATTAAAAAAATCTATGTTCTGTCCACAGTAGGGGAATGGTCATAGCTGAGAAACTACAATATATTAGATTGTGCCACACCTGTGGCATGTTCCCTGTTATAAACTGTGTAGGCTGTAGAAAACATTAAATCCTCTCATTACTGCCTTACATAAGACAGACACTTCAAGCAGTTCCACATTTATCTGAGATTACCAGTTAAACTCATTAAAAAGCAACTAGGTCTCGTTCACTCGATTGGATGGTTTCAGGATTTTGGTGTGCTTTGTGATTAACAACAGTATGTCTTCAATTAGGGAGATGATATTCTGTTGGGAAGATTCCTGACTTCTGACTTTCAGGGTTCTCGTGAGCTGGGTGCATCTTGGGTGACGGGCATTTTGTTTACTCTTAGATGCTGTGCTGGTGAATTTAAACTTCTGGAATCACAACTTCTTTGTTTCCTTTGAAAGGAAGTTCTGCAGTGTGCATGTGGGGCTTTAGCCAAGCTCAGCTCTGACAACAAGAATGGGCTACTGGTGGAAAAAAGTCGTTTGGAAACCTCGTTATTATTAGTTTCCCATTTGTTTATACCAAGTAAATGAGAAAAAGAAACTGAGATTGGTAACCAGGTGGCTGTATGAGCTTCTCATCGACAGTGTCATGGTTTCCTTTTTTCTTTTCTAACTTTTCTTCCAGTCTTTTTCACATGGATTTGCACACTTGTTGCAACTTGCTGAAGCCTTACCGGTTTCTTTAAACCTGTGAGTAACTTAGTCAGCGTGCTGTTAATGGAGCAGCATTGGTGGATTCTTCTGTTTGGAACCAGGAGTGGTTTTGGGAGCCTGGCTGAGAGTTGTGAGCTTTCCTGGGATGGGGGCTCTTCTCGTTACCATCTCCTTAGCCGCAGTGCGGGGCTCCTGATGGGAATCTGGCCAATATCAGCTGAGACGTTCAGGCAGCGCTGTAATACAAATAAGAATAATAACGGTATTTAACATTGCTTTTTTCATAAATCAATCGAAGTCAAAGCAGCAGGCATAACTAATATTCCTTACAGTCAGATAGGGCTACATCTCTTTCATAAAAAGTGTTTTTCTGCAATATTTAAGCATTGTTGGCAACAATCATCAATATTAATCCTTAACAGCAACATGATAACCAAGCTTGCAGATAAAATGGCTGTTAAAAAAGTAGGAAAAAAAGGAATAATAGGATTGTGGAATTTTAATATTCTCCAGCTATTTATTAAAAAGTACTTATTTAGTATGTGTTTATTTCTAATAATCAACTGTAGCATTACTTTGCAAAAAACTGTAATTGCTTCTTAATTTCAAATCCCAGTCTCTTTGTGCTGTATACAAAGGTAGGATATTTCTGTACTTATTGTTCACAGCACTCTGTGTAAAAAATCACGTTCATTTCAAGAAGCTGTTATGGTATTGATTCTGGTAAAGACTTCCATTAACTGACCAATCTAAATCTCATAAGTGATGTCAGGATAGTTATGCATTTGCTTGGTTCAAGTATTCAGCCATTATGTTAGAATGCAGGCAGTGTCTGAATATGGCTGTTAAATTATTTCTAAATACCGAACCAGAACAGCTTAACAGTTCTGCAGTTTGAGACTGACACAAAAATGACAATCTGCCACCTCTTTGTTTTTTAAATATTAACGTTGTATTGGGATAGTATTTTTGGAGTAAAAACCTGTGGCAAGAGAGGATAAGTGACATAAACAAAGGCAGCTGGGCTGCATGAAATAATGGAACAATAAGGCCCTTACAGCCGTTCTCATCACTCCAGTATGTTAATTAGCATTCTGTTGTGGCCGCAACACTGAAAACATGTAATCTGTATTGGTGTACTGTACAGCTGTGAACACACATTCTTTTTTGTTAGTCCCTAGAGTTAGCCTTGCCATTGGCATATGTGTGTGGGCCAAAAGTCAAACCGTCACCGCTAAAATGCCACGCTATAGAAGCAAAATATATTTTATTTATTCCCACCATAACCTCTGATGTAATCTGGTTACACAGCTCCTGCTTTACTTCGGAATTTTTTTGGTACTGCTTTCTGTGTGCACACGTTTGTGTGTGTGTGTGTGTATATGTGGGCACGTGTCTGCGTGTGCCCACACAGGAGTGTATATGGGGCCAAACTAATAATCTGGAATAAGTGATTTAGGAAGATAAAATGTGCCATAAATAAATAAAAGCTTGTTCTTCAATAGGACAGTTTAAAAAGTCTCTCATGAGGGACATTACAGCTCTATTTTCATTGTTGTGGAGAAAGCTAGTTCGGTATTTTTATTCTTATTTTTATTAAAGAAAAATAGTTCAGAAAGCAGCAGTGCTTTAATGAATTCAGCTGCACAGGCATGGCACATTTGCATTATTTTGATTTTGATACAAACATGTCAAAAAACAGTGAAAGCAGAATGGAAGAAACGTGATGAAGAAGAAGGAAAAAAAAAAACACTTTGTCATTTATGCAGCCTTTCCAAATAAATCACGGTGAAGTCAGGATCTCAACCTGGCGTGTGGAAATTAACCTTCCTTGACCAGGGGTTAGCAGAGGACCACCTGAAAAGGATTGGATCAGGTGGCATTCATCCACCATTTGAGGAGACTGGCACTTCTTTGTAGTGCTCTTGTAATTCGGAAGCACGCTGACCTAACGCGCAGGTATTTACGTATTAAAAAGGTTTCCTTTTGGCACGTAGAGTAGGTTTAAAATGAAGAAATAAGATTTTTAGTATTTCCTCTCCTGTGTCCGCATACGCAGTGAATATCCGCTCGCCCAAACAGTTTGCTGGTATCTGTTTATTACTTCATCGTGACAATTTCTAAACTCACAGAAAAAACAAAAAAAACAAAAAAAAAGAGGTAGGAAAATTTTTTCTTAGAAAATAACTTGCAGTGCTCTTGGGTGAATACATCCTTTATCCATACTCAGATGATAAGAGTGAAGGCTTAGCTCATATTTCTGCACTAATCTACTTCAAACCTGATCTTGAAAAATTACCCTCATTGCACAAAGAAAATACAGCATTTAAGTCACCATGCTGATCAAATTTGGTTCTGCTTTTTGACTCTGGAGGGAACAAAGTGTTTGGCGATTCGGTGATGTGAACCAGCGTCCACTAGGAAACTATGTAAGTTTTTTGTTTAACCACTTTCTTTCTTTCTTTCTTTCCCAAGGAGATCGTAACTCTTTCAAGGAGACTTGATTACAGAATCATATTTGTATGCTGAGTATTGAAGTTTTTTTGTTTTTCTGAAAAAAAAGAAAAGAAAAGCCCAATGTTTTGTATGCTGCTGATAGCATGAATAGAGATACTAAATATTTAGATTTCATGCTTGCGTTACTGTTTTTATGGGAGTAAAAATCAGGAATGCTGCTTTAAAAATTAAATTTCTACAGAAATAAAATACGGGCTGTCAAAAAGGGAACAAGAACAACAACAACAGTGTTAGGAGCTGTCTCTGAATTTGTCTTCGTAGTGGTAAAAGTATATCATTAATAGAAGAATTTTAGCTCCAGATGTGGCTATACTATAATAGAGCCTTATAAATGCTACAGAAAGAAAAATTGCTTGGAACGAATGAGAACCAAATCAAGAGCACACCTGGGTTTGACAAAGATTGCATTTACTGACTGCTGTGCTATCACATTACAGAGAAAGACCAAGTCTTTGGGAGCAGCTGTAGAGAAAGGCCTGGCAAATCTGCATGCAAATAGCAGCACATTGTTAACTTAATCAGATGCCGAGGAAAAGATGTGCCAGACCATGAGGATGATCTATAAACAAGTGCAGAGTCCAGAGAGATTGTGCGGGCTAGGCAGATTAAAAAGGTATACCACAAGGGTTCTGTCCTTGGGTCAGATTCTCGTCTTTTATGTTGCCTGAAGGTTACTGCCATTCAAGCTAACTTATCACAGTGTTTGTTATCACCCATTGTAGTAAATTTGTCAAATAGTACCCGATTTGTTCTTCGCACGGATATAAATAATTGCATATTATTTTGGGAGTTTGGTAGCTCTTTGTTCCTTGCTGGTAGAGATACGGGTATTATTTTGTGAAGGAACAGTGTGTGATTTCATAACTCCCATTAAATAATATTACAGTATAAATGTCCTAGTGTAGTAAGATAAGAAATACTGCGATATACTGTAGAAAGAGACAGATCTCCTATTAAAAGGAAATCTGTCTTATAAAGTGAAGTGCCCTGACTCGAATTGTCTTAAGAAAGTGAAAGACACCTGCTCTTTGTATCACTTATTAATATTAATGGGAATATACGTTTAAAAGCTTCTCTAAGTCTAATATTATAAAAAAATAAAGAAGTAATACTATTTAATCACCCACAGCTTAATAGTGCCTTAGTTGTTTACTGCCATTGCACTAATTGCTCTGTACTAATGTGTTTTTGTGTGATTTCCAGTAGTGCTAAAAGAACTGAGATCCATAACCAATTAAATATAGTGTTTTTATGTTAAAAATATATCTGCCGTAGTCTAGCAAATGAACAGTGGTGTTCTTTAAAAAACAAGAGAAATTTGGCAGCTGCATAGTTGCAGAGTAATAGATATTTTTCACTGCATCTTTTCCACAGTGACATTGGAGTAATTTTTATGAATAAGCAAACTGCAGAAAGCTGTGCATTTTATATTATATTATGGGCCAGAATCTCCTCTCAGACTGTTATAAATCAGGTATAACTTTATTAAAGAGAGAGGATTTACACCCGCCTAAGAGAGGTAGAGTCGGGCATTTTGTTTCTGCAGAAAGCTTGTCTTTTTTTGGAGACCTGAGTTTTTAAAGCTGAAATGCAGACGCATCTCAGCTGAGGAAGTGTGCGTAAATATTTCAGTTCTACCTGCTGCACGGAGCAGGCTGGGCAGGAGGCAGCTGGGCTGGGCAGGTAACCTGACTCGGAGATGGTGCTTCAGATTGTGGGCTGCATCACTGGGAGCACAACCGAAACGATGCGCGGAGACTTGTAGGAGGGGAAGCAGCACCATTTATATAGAGTAGCATACCCTGCCAGAGGGTTAATTGAGTAACATTGTTGTTGGCTCCAGAAGGAGCTCGCTGCCTGAGACAGGGCAGCGCAGTGGAGACTGTGAGGGTGAGCGAGGTGAGGGGAAATTGGACATAATAGCATTAATAATAATAATTAAAGACTAAGAGTAACAAAAGAACACATAACTAATACACCAGTCTTTTGCTTTTTATTACAAAATTAATATTCATATGAATGCTATCAGAGCTATTTGGTATTAAACTGGTAAGACAAAAGCCACGCTGTACTGTATTATATGGTGTATTACAAGATGTTTGTTTGTGTGGATTTTGACCAGCTGAGAGCAAACTGACAGCACTACCAAATCCTCATTTCCAGGTCTCCAGCACAAGGCCCTCAGTCAGCACAGGATCCACAGACCCACGGAGTGGCAACACACTTCGCTTTATATGGGGGGAGGTAATGAGATCAATTAGATCCTCATCCATTGAACTGTAGACAGCTGTTGGTGCATAATAATCATCATTAGAGATGGGTGAATGTGGGATACTTGACTTGCCAGACTACCCGCAGGTATTCTAAAAATGCCAGACTTAACTCTTGAGTATTTTGAGTACTTGAGGCCGGCATTTTCTCTGAAGTCTCTCCTGGGACTATTGATCATAAAAGAAGAAAAAGGTACATCTGAGAGGAAGGAGCTGCCAGGCTGTTTTCAGGGCTGGAGAAAGTTGAGCGGATGAACTCTGCCAGCTGCTCTATGAACACCACCCTCTTCAGCAGGCATGCTCTTTTCATGATAGTTTCGCCATAAGAATCCACCCTCTTAGCTTCGGGTGGATGGGGCAATTAGCAGTTAACAGCGATCACACCTTATTTGTTTTATACCAGTGCAGCCAGGTTTTGTTAATGAAATTTGGTCTGTGGTGAACAGTAACCAAAACCTCTGATTCTGACATTGCGTTTTGGATGCTGGACAGTGTAGAATCATAGAATCATTTGAGCTAGAGGGAGCCTTTAAAGGTCATCTAGTCCAACTCCCCTGCAGTGAACCTACAGCTAAATCAAGTTGCCCAGAGCCTGGTCCAGCTTGACCTCGAATCTCTCCAGGGATGGGGCAGCCTGTTCCAGTGCTTCACTACCCTTATTGTAAAAAATGTTATCCTTACATTCAATTTAAATTTTCCCTCTTTTAGAACGATAGAATCAATAAGCTTGGAAAAGACCTCCAAGGTTATCTAGTCCAACTGTTGAACCATCACCACCCTGCCCACCAAACCATGTCCCTAGGTGCCACGACTGCGTGTTTCTTGAGCATAAGGAACCATTTTAGTTTGAAACCATTTTACCTTGTCCTGTCACAGCAGACCCAGCTAAAGAGTTCATCCCCTTCTTTCCTAAAGCCTCACTTTAGGTACTGGAAGGCTGCTATCAGGTCTCTCCAGAGCCTTCTCTTCTTTAGACGGAACAGACCCAGCTTTCAGCCTGTCCTTGTAGGGGAGGTGTTCTATCCCGTGGATCATTTTTATGACCCTCTTCTAAATGTGCTCTAGCGGGTCCACATCTCTCCTGTACTGAGGACTCAACATCTGGATGCAGTTCTCCAGGTGAGATCTCATGAGCACAGAGCAGAGAGGCAGGATCACCTTCCTTGCCCTGCTGATCAAGCCTGATTTTCCTCTTATGTAGTAGTTGAGTTAGAAAGAAAGAGAAGGAAACAGATATCACAGTTCTGGAAACTAGCAAAACAAATCAACTGGCAAAATGTGCTTTATTCTACATGCACACATTTGGGTGGATGGTCACACAGTAGCAGCGTGCAAATATTTATCTGTTTGCAAAGAGAATATCAGGCTTTAATGTCCAGTGATGCAAACTGTTATTCCTGTAAACACTGTTGGGTTTCTCCTGTGCATAAAGACCATTTTTAAGACTAATGGTAAGCAGAAAAAGAATCCGATGTATGATATTACATTGAATTGACTATACTGGTTTTATGGCCTAGCACTTTTTTGGTAGATCAACTAGTTGATTGCACTTGAAGATTGAGCCACACAGTGGTCTTGCATTAAGTTTGCTTTTATGATGTGTGCAAAACCAAATTAAGATTGTGTGCTTAAAACATACTGAATATCTGGTACAGTGTCTAGATAGCAGGTAATAGGAATTTCTCATTTCTCTTGATGGTTGCACTGTCATAATCAGTTTGGTTATAGCAGTTGTTTCTTTCTTACTGGTCAGTTTTACTTCCTGTTCTTGGATAATCTCACTCATTCAGAGGACGGTAAAGGCGGCCATCTTCTTGAAAGCTGGTAAAATGGAACAAATGAAAGTGATGAAAGAAGGCATCAGGCTAGGCATTGTCTGTCTGGCATGGCTGAGCTGGAGTTCAGACACCGCTTTAGAGATTTCACCGTACTCTCATCTGTCAGTATGAAGTA
Source organism: Excalfactoria chinensis (assembly GCF_039878825.1). Lineage (NCBI taxonomy): Eukaryota > Metazoa > Chordata > Aves > Galliformes > Phasianidae > Excalfactoria > Excalfactoria chinensis. The sequence goes on along the minus strand of NC_092835.1, from coordinate 10,617,385 downwards.
TTGTGAGATGGAGTATCAGTATCATCTGGGCAGAAGCCAACAATGAAACCGTGGTTTGAACTGTGAAATTTCAATGCATTCATTTAGCAGAAGATAGTTTACCTTCCTTATTCTGGATTATTTAGGCTATTCTAGCCACAATAGTGGAAGGCAATGTGGAAGCCTCGCAAGTGCAAAGCAGTATTACTTCATTTGACTTAGAGAAGCTTTGGGCATGATGTGTGCAGCGCACAGCAGAGCCCTGACCTCAGGTCTGGACAAGTACGTGAATTTTGTTTCTGTTGTTGAATTTTAACTAGTACCTTTGTTCTTACAAGTAATCACATCGTTGTTTTGTGGAACTGAAAGATGGGAAAATCTTCCACAGGAGAAAGTGATTCAGCAGGAGGATGTGAGACCTTTGTGTTTGCCGATCTTCCCTCTGGTGCTATTATCTTCCAAATTTAATTTATTTTCCTTTTTTTTTTTTCTTCCCCCCCTTCTTTCTTGGTTCCATCTTCCCACTTGCTTCCTAGCTGTAATCCTGAATGAATGTACCAACAGGTGTCTAGCTCTGAGTCTCCAGTGTCACTTGGCAATTTGTTTTGTGAGAAGAAAAAGGAAATGCAGTAAAAGCAGCAATGTCCATTCAGCTCAAGAAGTGCCATGTTTCTCCTTTCTATAACAAAAGTTACAACATCCCGTTTTGGTCACAACAGTCAGCTATTAATATGAAGCAAGCAACATTATGGTTATAACTGGTTACAAGTTACAGTTACACAGGTTACCACTGTGAGGAAAATTAATTGGCAATATTTTCTTAAGGTTTTTGCCAACCACAAGAATTGAAAGAACAAGAGTTCTTTTATGTCCTTCCCCCATCACTCCAGCTCTTCCCAGATAATTCCAGTCATTCATCTCTCCAAGTCAAAAACGTTCTAAATTAATCTGAAGGGGGAGCTGATCATCACCAAGTAATTATAATCAGAAGCAAGATTTGAAATGCAGTCTCCCAAGGTGATGCAGTTATTCCCAGGTGTCAAAGCAAATCTCCCTCTTCTCCCAGCTCACTGTGCCTGGATAGGGAGGGTAGCTAGAACCTGACCCCAAAGTACAGTGATGTATTGTGATAGTCCGCTGGTGTTGGAAATGGAGCAGGTTGGAAGTAGTTGGGAACTCATGGTGTCTACATTTAACAGTCTACAGTCTACTTTTAACTCCATGTGTGTAACGATGTTATCAGCTGTGATTGAAGCTGGTGTTTTTGTGGTCCATCCTGCCTGTTTTTCAGATCAGCAAAAAGACCCATCTTGTGTCTGAATTAAGCTTCTCTCAGGTGGCGTTCAATTTTTTCTTCAAACCTCATTCCAAGGAGGAGCAGCATTCATAAAATGCAAGATTGGAAGGTACAACACATGTTAAATTTGAGCTTCAAACAGCACTGCTGTCCAGAATGAAGGACTTCAAATTTTATCTTTAATTTGACTATTCATTCAAAGACTGTGGGGAGAGTATTAGATGTGAAGTATTCCATTGTACATGGATACTCACCATTGTCCTCTCAGGCACTAGTGGCCATGTAAAGACAGCACTGAGATACCTGATATTTATGATCTTGACAGTCAACCATACATCCTCCACATGTTTTTGTGTGTGTTGAGTAGCCTTTGTTAAGCACAACTGTTACATGCAGCTCTTCTTAAAAATCTTTGTGGGAGTGCAGCAGTAGAGAACAAATACAGTAAATGGGACTTCCAAACTTCTGGTGTTTCAGAACTGCTTAATAAATGTAACAGAAGCACAGTCTATTGTAAACATACGAAACTGCATTAATGACTATTTATTACTTTTTTCCAATTATTTTGTTGCTAAATGTGTTTCTGCTAGCAAAAAAAAAAAAAAAAAAAAAAAAAAAAAGCACATTGGAATGGTATAATATTGCTTCCTTTGTTGATCTGAGACTCGTAAGAGGCTAGATCATTATCAGTCATATTATAAATGTTCATTTCTACTTCTGGTACTCATTTGACTGCCTTTACTGCTCCTGAAGTTTCACCCAGGCTCTGAGGAGGTCTCTCAGAGATGCTGCTAGCACATTTTCACCTGGGCTTTCTTCCTAGGTGCAAAATAGATTTGATTTGATTTTTACATTTATTTTTTGCAACATCCTGGTTCAGAGAATGCCACTGTTTAGCTCTGGCCACCTCTGCCCTGCAATGTTTTAAGTCCAAATTTTGTGTGTTTAGCAATCCCTGTAGTCCACAGTGACATCCTTCCCCCCCACCCATGGTTGTGACGTGGATTGAATTCCCATCTATTATCTTCACAGAAAGAGATGGCTCATTTTTCAAAGTACTTATTGGCAGAAACTTTGTGGATGACTATTTTTGATGATGATTATTTTTGTCAATGGATTATTTGCTGTGCCCTAAAGAGCTCCCCAGGCTTTGACTCCTGATGTTGTCCAGGCAATTGAGCTAGTATACCATATCCTGTTTAACTACTCTTGTGAGAGACTGTTTGCCTGCTCACTCACCTAAATTGGTGTTAGTGTCATGTGTGGAGTGGAGAGACTCTCTTCAGTTAAGGCAGAACGTTCCAGATCGGGGTTTTACTTGTTTGTTTGTTTTACATGGTTTCCCTATTCAAAAGCTACTGTTGCTGGGTGACTACTGGCATTCTGCTGGATAACTTCAGAAAGCCGTAGCCTTGCACAATAGATCATGTCACAACATTAGAGATAGATTTGCATCCGGTGTCTGTTGTTGGCTTTTGTTCTGTCAAGGCCAGAAAAAATGCTAACTGATCTGATAAGCAGTTAAAACATTATCTAAAACAGGGGCATGAAATGAGCTGGATTTGCACTCAGAGCTCTGTAATGGCAGAAGCGTGCATGATCAGATACTTCTGACCTCTACCAATGGGCTGTTGGCCTGCCTGCTGCTTGAGTTTTTGCTGTCATCAGCTGTGCTGCCAAGGTTGACTGTAGCCAGATCTTCTAAGCCATGGCCAGCTTGCTGGGAGCAGAGATCACCGGGCTTCTCAGTGCAGATTTCAAGCAGAATGGCAACTGGCACAAAGTTGTTGCTTTGGCACCCTTCAGTCGTCCAGGTTCTGTTCTTTATCCCTCTCTTCCCAGTTTTTGTGTTGCCTTGCCAAAGAAATGTGGCACTAGCAGAATCTTCCATTCTGGGCAATTATTTAGGAACTCTCTGCCAGGAGACCCAGAATTAGGGTTTTTCCTCAAATTTGTTCCAGAAAAGACTCTGAGAAATGAGGAGGCAAGAGGATGAGTTGGCTTTGGTCTTGGCATTTCTAGGGCCATGTTTATTGGCTCACTTTGTCTACCTTGTGAAACTTAAGGCCAGTCCAACAAAGGATTTTTCTCTCTTGGGATGGCAATCCCTATTGTATCAACTCAGTTAAGTTGCTTCTCTTTGGAGAAGCCAAAAAATGTTAGCAGTAGCTTCTTGTAACAGGTTTCTGCAGACGCAAAAGTGAACTTTGGGCATACGTTTTTTATTCCCTAAGAGTTAATTTGGTTGACAAAATAAGTTGAAGCTTTTTGCTTTTGTAATAATTCCTTGCTTAGCTATGGGAATTGTAGTTTGATGTTAGGCCCTTGTATAGTCCCCTCTGAGTGACTTCCCGAAAGTGATGACTTTTTTTTTGCCTTCTGTGTGTGTTCTCCCTAAACTTCATTTTAGAGAATGAAGTAGAAGTTGTGAGTTTTTGTAGAGCCTATGTGGAAGACTGGAATTTGTAGTTAAGTTTACATTTAGCAAAGTTAAAAGATGTAGTCAACAACAGAAAGAGGAAAAATGTACCACCCTGCTATCTTTGGACTGCCCTAAAGAAAGAAGTGAATTGTCCATTTCTCTGCTTCTCAGTTTGGGTAGGAAACCCTGGGCACTTGGTTGCAAATAAGCACTACAGGTTCTCCAAGAGGACTGCTGAGCCTTGGCTCTCAGTTCTCTGATTGACCTTGTGGTAGCTGCTTGAATTCTCTATCGAAAGTGAGCACAGTGCTGTTAAATATTCTGCACAAGGTTGGAGGGCAGTGGGAAGTGGGGGGAGATGGGGTGTTCCTGTAAAAGTACTGGTTTAGTAGCTGCACGATTAGGCTTTACTGTCTGTAGTCCCTCCTATACCTCTGAAGCACTTGTATGGAATGGATGCTTCAAATTAAGTATGACCTGGTTGTCCAATCCCAATTACCTAAAGAATCCCTCAATTTGCTTAACAATTCCCTCACAGCTATTATGGCTCTGACTGATTGTCCCCAGGACTCTCTTAGGCTTACAGCTAATGTAATTGATTCTTCAGTAGTAGCCTGAAGGGCCATTTGGCTTCAACTGTGGTCCAGAGCCTTTTTTTCTTCTTTCTTTTTTTCTTTCTTTCTCTTTCTTTTTCTTTTTCTTTCTTTCTTTCTTTCTTTTTTTTTTTTTTTAAAGAATGGTTATTTTTTTTAATGGTTCTAGTTTTGGAGGGTGGGAGTGGAGGAAATCATCTGGACATGTCTTGGAACAGCAGTCCTTGCCAGATGGAGAAGCTTTTTCATTGAGCTCTCAGCTGAATTGGCTTTGGGTGGAAAGCCTATGCAGTCTCCAAACCCAAATATGGGTGAATATTTCTGAAAAAGAGCTATTGTGAAGGTTTTATTCTGATGTTTTCAGCTCTTTCTTCTTCTTAGCCTAAATGGTATGAATTTTTTTGTTGTTGTTTTTGCTAGACCTGAATGAATAGCAGCCATGACAGATTCCCCATTTCAATTGTGACAAGACTATAAGTCTTCAAATACTCCCATTCTGAGTGGCTGTCTGTATACAGGCGTTGATTATTAGCTTTAGGAAAAGGTCTTTGGCACAGTAAAGTGTATCATTTTATCATCATCAAGGGCTAAAATCATAAGAATTTGGCTTAGCCCACAGAAGACTGTTTTAGCTAAGCTACATTAGCAAAGGCACTCACTGAGTCTCGTGTTGTTACGTCAAGATCTTACATTCTAAGGTCCATTCTAAATTTTTTGGACACGTGGTTTTCACTGGGGAAAAAGAAGAATAGCTATAGAAACAAAAACCCATAAAAAGTGTTAGCCCTCTTTTTGTTTCCCCACCAATCCCACAAAGCCATAACTGAAGTATCTTGTGGAGGTAGCAAGATATCAATTGAAAACAGATAACATGAAATATTTATTTTTTACACAGAGTGGTGAACTTCTGGAACTTGCTGCCAGGGGAATTTGTAGAGGCAGACAGCATCAGCAGGCTCAGAAGGGGATTAGACAGATTCATGGAAAACAGCTCAATAAACAGATAATAATAAACAGGTCAATAAACAGCTAAAAAAAATACCATAGCTTTGAGTCATGAAGGGCACTAACTTCCTACATATCTAGAACCTTAGAATTAAGGTGTTTAGACTCTGCCTTGTTAAGAAAATAGAGATGATTGGAATTCCTTTTTCAAGGGTATAAGTGGTATTTCTAAGCTTCACAGTTCCTGCTGGTGTGGCTGATGAAAACTCTTCATGGGTTTACACCAGTGAGCTAAACCAGTGCCTCCTCCTTTTCTCTTATCTTTGATTTCCCATAGAAAGAACATTGCACTGTATTTGGGAAGCAGTAGAGAACAGCTGTTTGAACAGTTAAGTATTAGAAGGAGGGAGGAAGAAAAGAAGGTCTGTCTGAACAGCAGTCAAAAGTGAAAGATCACCATCGGTTGCTTTTCTGCCTGAGATCTGTAAGGGAGCAAATGAGTTCCTAAACGAATGATTCACTAAAAATGTTGAGTTCTCTAGAGCTCAGTCTGTCTGTGACAATGCTGCATTCTCAGAAATGTCTTCAAGTCCAGAAGTGTATTGAAAGTGTGCCTCTAATTGAGACAGTCTAGGACTTTCCTGAGTATTGGAGGACCTCACCGCAGTATTAACGACGTGTGTGCTCAGACACCGCTAACTCCATTTCCCAGACCCAACCCCCCCAAATCCTCCAATAAAAGGATAAAAAATAATGCTGGGCAGGGCAGCAGAGTATATGTTGTCTATATTGCTTAATGCATTTTTAAAAGATGATGTCAACATTAATTACTAAAATGATGTACTTGCCAGCAGAATAATGCACAATATTCACCACCTCACTTCCATGTGTAGCCCATTAATTAATGTCTTTACAAAATGAACCTTGTAAGTAACAATTTGGTCTTGATTCCTGTAAAGTGATTTTGAAAAACAGTGTTCATGTTGAAGCAGCAGACTTGCTAGGTGCCCTTCAGTGAAATGCTCAGCGTATGCTGCTTGTATTCTGGAACACTATTCTTCCTGCACAAGGGAACGCCATCTAAAAGACTGTCCATGCTCCTTTCTCACACAGTGAATGTGGAGATCTTAAGAGGATTTCATTATTATTTTTTTTCAAGGACAGCTGCCTTATCTGTAGGTAGATGAAGTGCTGGAGCAGCTCCCAGTAGGTGAGATGGAAGATGTCCCTAAAAAGGAGAAAGAAAGAAAGAAAAAAAAACCAACACCACTAAGCAAGTTATGTTTTCCTCATCTGCTGTTCTTTCTGTACCTGTAGGGTGACTCAATCTGCCTGAGATTTCAAGAGCATTGAACAAACCTGACTGTTTTCTGATGAAAAACCCACTTCAGTTTTCTGTTTAGCTTGTGAAATAGAACTTGTAATAGTTTATGACATACCAGTGACCACAGATGCTCTGTCTAATAGAAGCATTAAACTTGATAGAAAGAAAAACATTTCTGATCATCTCACACAAGCAGCGCTGATATTTAAGATTTAAACTCTTTAAGATATTTAAGATATTTAAACTCCTAATTTAAGAAGGTGTTTAAGCTTGTGCTTTGTTTTAGGCAAATTTAAGTGTAGATTGTATGCACAGTGGTAGACTTGGAGGCAGTGGGTTTGTGATGAGGTGGAGTTGCAATATTAATGTGGCTCTTGTTATCATTTCACTTGGTTATCCCATACATTTTTCATTGCCAATATTTATTAAAGTGTCTTCTATCCTGTGTAGGAAGTCTTCCAAAAGAGTTGATCTCTTGACTCTTACCTTTGAATGCCCCCCTCGAGTTCTCAAAGGTGCATGGTCCCAAAAGGGAAAATATTTTTCAGGATAGATAGGAACTGTCAGTTTGTTGGTGTGGGACATCCTATACAATAACAAGAAAGCCCAGTGATAATGTTGAAAGTGATTGATAAGTAGAAATTGTTATGGAAACATTTTGAGGAGAAGTATGTAGATATTTTTGATGGTGATCAATATTAGTTGCTTCATATAATGAGCAACTAACAGTATGGAAAAATGCATATTTTTTAATGAGCATTTTTGCCAAGTATTATAAACTTCTGGGTCTATCTAAGTTTCCCGTATATTTTTCCTTCATTTAGGGAAGACACAGAGCTGACTTCAGACTGGGTTATAAAATAAATGTGTTTATGTTCATTTTGCAGGTAGGTTACTCCTCGTTATTATATAATTTGTGATTTGAATAGGCATGGCTACAGCTGAGCAAAAGTATTTAGCATGCTTCGCGTGTTGAGCCTGGAAGACTTAGAATTGGCCGTACCAGTTTTTATTTTGGTATGTGTTGGATGCATGTTTTGCAACCAGTTCCTTTTTTCTGCAGAGATGATTCTCGTGAAGGATTTTGTCCCCTCATGTAGGCATAGTGTATTGCAATTGCTCCTTCCTTCTCCTGGAGATGACACGTGCTTACCTATAATGTGAACCAGATTAATCAGTCTGAATCCAATCTTAGCTTGTTGCATATAGCAAATCCAAAATAAAGCAATGATTTTCAGTGATTAGTTTTAGTCTCTAAAGAAATTAGGAAAATAATTGCTATTAGGAATAATTCCAGTGCATTGTTGGTTTTTGTTTTTTTTTTGTATTTTTTTTCTGTCTTTTTTTCTTGTCCTCTGATCAGTTCCTTTCTGTTGCATAGATGTGTCCCAAAATGCACTGAGTTGATGGTGGCAGTACCATTGGAGGAAGAACATTGTCAGTGAAACAATGCATGAAGAGCTGGGAACTCCTGGGGAGATTTTTTTTTTGCCATTTGAATTTTTATTTTTGTATTCATTCATAAAACCTTACAGAGCCAGTCAGTGATGTGTAAAGTGGGGCTCCCCGTTCTCCCTGTATTCGATCTTCATGCTTCATTTCTAGTCAGTACTGCTGCAAAGAAATCTGTTTTGAGTGGGGAAAAAGAAGGGCAGAAGTCTTGTTGGAGTAAGCAAGAAAAAGTCTGGAATAGTGTGTAGTTAAATGGTGTGTGGCTTATAGTGAAATTACGTGTAGGTGAATTTTATTTTAGTTTTTTTCCAAATGTTTTGTGCATTGTAGTTTAGAATCTGGTGTTATTTGCTTTTAGTTCAGATGGTTTTCAGGGGAAAAACTTTTAACCAGCCTTGATTTTTGTGTTTAGTTGCAAAGAATGCAATGAAAGATCAAGGGTAAGGGTAAATTAGGTCTTTGCACATATATGAGATGTGGTGGTTGTTTGCATCGCTGTGCTCTACAGATCTGTGAATCCAAGTTCTGCCCAGAGATCATATGTGGGTATAAATGGTTGTCAGTAACTCAACATGGGCTTGAACCAAAAATCATTAAGAGTATTGGACTTTCGCCAAATTGGTTTTGTTTTGGGTCTGTTGTGCATGTTTTTAAAGCTTGGTATCTCTGCATATCATGGAATCCTGGTCACCTTGTGATTATTTTTTATTATTTTTGCCAGCCTCTATTCTATTGTATGTTCAATAGGACGTCTATAGCAAAGAGGCCCTAGGGAGAAGTCTTATAGCTTGTAATGAAAAATTTAACTCAGGTGTTTTAATGAAAATCTGCCAAAAGAAACTGCAGTTTGAAATATCTGATATTCTGAACCCAGGCAAAAGACTGCAGAACCTGGCAATAAATACTGATCCAACACCCAGTCTACCAATTGTCAGCTGCTGTATCTGTCTCTGTAGTAGTTCCTGCCTCACAGCACGTGGGAAGCGATATATTAGTTTAGCCCTAATGAAACCAGTGAAATATATCTTCCACTGAAAGCTGTAGTAAGTTTACATCACATTTGCCAAGAGCATGTACACTAAAAATTACTGTGAATCAGTTAACTTGTGCTAACATGTTACTCTGATAAGTTGTTGTGAACCAATTTTCTGATCTTCCGTATCTGTGAATGTAATGCTGAATTTTACTTAACTTTATGTGGTTATATTTGAGATGAGGGAATTCAGTCTCTTGCTGTTTGTTATTAGCTATAAGAGCTCAAATGAGATCAGAGCTCCCTTGTGTTAGCAGTAGTTCAGCCAGGGGCTTGGGATGTTATTTCAGTAACTTCATCGTTCTGATTTAAAAACGGAGGGGAAAAAATAGTTGCTGCTGAGTAGGAGGGGTTTCATGATCTGAGCTCGTTCCCAGTTAGTGCAGGATTTTGAAAACAATCACTTTAAGGCAGATTTTCCCCGTTTCTTTCTTTCAAAAGCAATGCATTGTAACTGGTATATTTGTTGTGAGTTTTGCAACAGAGATCTGAAAGTCATCTTTGCTGCTCTGACACCATGAGAATATTTTAAACGTGTTGATGCGAAGTCAGTATTGTAAGAGGAAATGTGAATAATTGTGTGCTTTGAAAGGGAGATGTTTTTTTCTTTGCATTTTTACTCTCAGTTAAGAAATGTACTTCTTCATGAAGCTAAGTTGTGTAAGAGAAGACTCAAATTAGTATTGATGGAAATAAAGCATGTTTTCCTAATGTGTTTGCAAAGCTGTTCAGGACCAACTGAACCTTCTGTGAATATGGCCTTAAGGGCAGGAGGGCCTTCGGTTTTATTTGCATAAGTTCCATTTATCCAGGCCCAGTTTTCAAACCCAATCAACTTTTGTGTAGCGTTTCAAACTTTCTAATTGAATTGACTTAGTGCTCACTGGGAGCTGGGAATCTGTAGCATGCCTTGCGTAGTTCTGCGTTCCCTTCTGCCTTGCCACAAGGTGCTGGTCAACATTTCCAGAATGGTGATTCAGTGTAGGTTACCCATTTGGGAAAGATTCAACTGCTTTATAAATTAACCCACACGTGATGGGTTTTAAGAAACCTAACATTAAAGGGCTACCAGTTTTCTAGTCTGATAAATGAGAATAATAGTGGTGGCCAAGTGTGCAGGTCAGCTGAGCTGTATGTGTGCAGTCTTGAGGACTTAGGCTCTCCGTCGAGAATTTCAGAGAGAAGCTTCTATTAAAGTGCAAAGTATTGTTATTATCTTTGTCCTTTATGCATTTTTAAATAGTACATGATAATCATCTCTGTGAACTCTTAACTATTCATAAAGGTGACTGTCGGTTAGAGGCCTGAACCAGTACTCCAGGTCCAAATATTTAAAATGATAGATCATGTTGTAACCGTCTGAGAATCAGTCATTATCTTATGTAGGAGGAGTTTCCTTGCAAAAGGTAGGCTTTGTAGATGAGTGATAAGTGGGGCATTTCATTGCTCTGTTGAAATAGTAACATTCGAATAGAGAAGAGAAACTTTGCCAATTGAAAGTCCTCTTGGAGGTCTACTTCTTGGAGCAGGGACGATGAAGGGTGGTCGGACTCTTCGTCTTCCTTCTGCCTGGTGTAGAGCTATTGGGTTGTGTCAAGGGAGTGACTCCTCGTGGGGCCCTGTGTTGTCTTATGTTATGTCCTTTCCACTCCCTTGAAGGAAGGGTCAAGGAATTATATGAAATTACAATGAGGTAGAGAACTGCTTTCCTGGAAACACGAAAGTTAGGAGAATTTAATAGCAGCGTAGTTTATGGCTTAATAGAGCAACGGCCTAGTTAGTATAATACACACAAACCTCTCCTTTGCTAAGAACTTTCCAAAGACTCTTGCTACTGAATGTCCTGTGGCCACTTTTTCTTTCCTTTGATTTTAACTAGGATATCCTGGATTTAAGAAGCAAAGCAGCAGAACTTTCCTATGAAAGCTCTAATGAGAGCTGGCATACATTGATAATTAATATGTGAATCAGGTGTCCAGTTTTGACCTCTTGCTTATCAGCAATGAATTCAAATCCACGTGCTTCTCAGCGCACAGCAGATGAATGCAATCACAAATACTAAGTACCTCATGTGTAAGGGGCAGAGTGAAGGCGATAAATCTGGGCAGCATCCTTCCCTCCTCATCACGGAGAGGCTGTGGGGTCTTTGCACATTTTCCCAAGGGCTTGCCATTGTGAGAGCACTGCCTGTTGTCAAATGTGGTTGTGTCCTTTTGGTGTTCAGCAGGCCTTGCCGCTCTGGGAAGAGCAGCCTGTACTTACATGCACCAGCAGGCTCGCATCGTTTCAGAGAATTTCATTCATGCTGATTGAGGGAGATGCTGGGCTCTTTCTTTTAGTTTATTTTAGCCTTTTGGTATGCAGAGTATTCTTTGTTAATCTTCCTTATTTATTTAAATGTTAATTGGTCCTTGTTAATTTTGTTTTCTGTGCTGAAAGCCAAGGTCAACAATGAGTCCTTCCATGTTAGCTCTTAGCCTGATTACAAGCTAATATAATGCATCTTGGAAAAAAAGTAACAAGAAGCTTTCCCTCTGTTTTTAATGTAACCTTTGTGCTAGGTAGAGGTTTGGAGGTTGAAAGAGAGAGAAAATGTATATTCAACGTAAACTGGAGGGCTTTATTGATTGAAAGGGACTGTTAAGTTAAAAGACAGTTGTTGTTAAAGCAAAATATCACTTGACCCCAAAGAAACCGGCAATTGCAGTCCTGGGCTGAGGTGTAACAACACTGCTTTGGGTATGGGAATGCTAAAATGAGACCTGAAAAACAGATTTTCCCTTCCAGTTCTCTTTGCATTTCCAACTTTCAGACTGCTGTTTTTGTTACTCTTAAGTGCAATCTCTTCTGAAAACTCTCTTGTTTTTGGCTGGAATGGCCATTTTATGACATGAAAGTAACTTTTGTTTTTGTTTTTTTTTGGTCTAAAACAGATTCTGTTCCATGGGGCAAAACAAACAGAGCTATCACAACACTTTAAATAGTAATCAAATATGTTTTTCTATTTGTATTCAAAAGGGTGGAGAGGTAACTTGACAAGATGAAAGAAGGAACCAGATTTGTGTATTCCCCCTTTTCCCTGTAACAGGTATAGAGTTTCAGAAAAGACTTCAAGGCAAAAAGAAAAAAGCACAGAATATACTGTTATGGTGTTATTTTTGTCTTTCATTTTTATGACAACTTATTTGTACTTAAAGGAATCTTTCCAAAGAGTTAAGAAGCATCATTAAATAAAGACTGTGAAATGTGCAATATGGCTTATTTATTTAAATGTTAATTGGTCCAACGAACACTTCTAATTAGCTCTATATTTGCTTAGCAAAAAGTTTTACAAATTCCAATTGTGAAAAGCAGCTATTTTGAGCTGGTAAGCATGTTGCAGAATCAGCTATGATTTTTCTATAGTTCTCAGCCCTTGAAGGCACAATTTAATTTTTCATGTATGCATACTAGCAACGGTAAACACTTGCGAGTGTAAAGAACCTTCTTTAATTAGCTGCACAACAATTAAAGGATTCACAAACTAAATTGAACCCTGTCTCTGTGCTTACTAGCTGAATTCTACCACCTGTCACAACAGCACTTTGTTCAATCTGTTATGCAAAATCATTATAGCAATATAGCTGAGGAAAAAAAAAGAGAAAACAGCAATTATTTCTTACTTTTCTCTTGAATGGGTTATTTTGGGTTATACTGATGTCAGGTTCATTGAAGCTAACCTTTTGAAATCTGTAACAGCATAATACATATATGGCAGGCTTAGAATAGCTGGAAGAATATTTCGTTTTACCCTTTTTAAGAGCAAGTAAGGCACATCCTTAAAGTATGGTACTTTCTCTGATCATTTGAAAAGAAAAGCCAACTGTGCTAGCTCCTGCAGCAGCCTGTTATTTTTCTTCGTCAGACAAAAAAAAAAATGACCAACATCTAATAGTACAACATACTCTTTTATTATTAAAGCTTGTAAACTGATGTGAAAAGTAGTTTTAAAAACACCACTGACTTTGTAAAGTGGGGAAGAGCGGCACTTCTAGCTTCTTGCCTTCTGACATTTGTCATTATTCTTCAGCTCTCAAAGGTATGATAGTTGATAAATTGAGCCCAGTCAGAGTTTTATTTTATTTACTTATGGGCTAACTTTATTTTTCCAGAAGCAGTTGGAGATGATGTTTTATATCTGTGCAGAAGAACCCCATCTCTTTCCCATTTCTGATTGCTGGTGGACATACAGGGCTGTACGGGGGCATGGCAAGTCTGCACGGTACCTGTACGATGGGAGTAAGTCCCAGCTGTGTCTGCGGGCTCAGCTCAGCACATTCCAAATCTCAGGCACCATTTAAACTGCTTGGTTTCTTGGCAGGGTGGTGGCCCAGCTACCTGTCCTCAGTCATCTTCCTGTTGATTAAGGATAGGGAATAGGTGGAAGTCTGAACCTGTTCCTAGCAATGTGAAGGGCCAGCTGTTGTAGGAGGCTAGTTCTGATTGGGAGGTGGGACTGGGGCAGGGGACGAGGTCTGCGGCCATGGTTTTAGTTACCTGCCCTCTGCTCCTGGTGCAACTGACTGCAGAGAGCCCTCCGCTGCGTCTCGGAGTGCCAATTCACTTTTCAGATTCCAGTTAAAATTCCCAGTGAAACCAGCAGTGAGCTCGTTGTGTAACGAGGCGGCGTTTGGTGAAGAAGAGCTGTTTACGTTTCTCTTTGTTGTGCCACGACAGCTGACAGGAATGTTCCCATCGCTGCCAGCTTTCATGCAGGAGAGGTACAGGTACGTTTTGTGCGTGCACCGCCACAGCTGAGGAGCTGAAAGTTAAGCTGCCTGCTGACAGTTTCCTGAAATCATATCAATAACATATTGTTAGCCCTCGTGATTGAAGCTAAAAGAGGCTGCTGTTGGATAAAGGATACATGATACGGGTATTTCATAAGCGGGGGATATAACTGAATAACTCTGCTCATTCAAAGTACTTACATTTTTTAGAGTATAATTTTTATACCATTGTCCTTTTAGAATACTTTTGGAAAATCTGGGAAGAGAACAAAGAAGTCCTTTAGAAAGAATGGTTTCTTTTTTTTTTTTTTTTTTTTTTTTTTTGGTAAAAAAATGTCACTAGGAAAATAGAAGTCAACAGTGAAGAGCTGAGCAACGACTTCATTTTTGTTAGTTAAAAATAATATTACGTAAAAATAGTAATAAAAAAGAAACAATCCCAATACTTTGATTAAATATGCCTTAAATTCTGCGGTAATTTTGCGTTTGAAGTATGAGAGGCCACGTTTGCTGTATGTCCCCCTCACAATTTCTCATATCAAATAAGAATAGCTGGTCTGAAATGGAAAGTAACAGAGAAAAAATATAATCAGATGTAACATCAGTCTGTTTGTAAGCAGAGGTGCACAGCACAGGGAAAAGCAAAGCAGGAAAGCAAATTTCTGCTCAGTCAGTTGAAGTGATGCCTGTGTGAGGATTGTGTGTGGGAACTCCTGAATGTTCTCAGTGCTGGGGCTGTTGGTGCTCAGTCCCAAATCCTGGGGCTGCTGTCAGTCATGGGAAGGAGCTTGCTCAGGGCTGCACCAGGCCAGCACAGCCTGTTAAGGATATATCGCAGCCAGCAGAGACCATCTCCCAGCTGACTTTGCAACCGTAATTGAACTTGCCAGTGTCTGTCATGCTGTGATTGCATTTATCAGACTTCCTTTGTCAGCTTGGTTGCCACTCACCTATCGGCTGTGATAGGTTGTCTTTCCAGTCTTGGGCTCACAACATAGCAATTAACATCAAAATTGTTTAAAGGATTTTTGTCCTGCAGATAGCGTTGAAATATGTTATTGTACTTTTCTAACATTCCTCCTCCCCCGTATTCATCTTTTTGCTCTGTATCTGCCAAGTTTCCAGTGCCCTTTTTATTAATGATCAAAATGATTGTGCCCAGATAAAACAGGGGTGCCCAAAGCACGCCCAGGGCTAAGCTTGCTGGGATACTAAGGTCACGCTGCTGTTGCATTGAAGCATACGTACCATCTTACCGCAATCAGTGCTTGCATCTCTGCTTCCTTTGATACGAGCACTGCGTGACCGCACTGTTCCTGTACTTGATCTTGCAGTACAATAGTGGGAGGAAATTCCCTGTTCGTGTACTTACTTGTACCTCACAGGATTGAACAGTACTGTGAAGATGCAACCCTTTTTGTTTATGGTCACTTATCTGACGTTGTTTGCACTTCCTTGGCTTTACCATGGAACAGTTATGATGGTTTTGCACCATTGTTCAGGGGAAGAGGCAGCATTATTGTGCTGCAGAACAATCTGTCATAGATAGGTAGAGAAAATTTAAAGAGCAGCAAGGGAAATACAGGGATATATCCCCAACTCAATTGCTTTTCGTATAGGTTGTCCTGGTTGGGACTGTCTTTCTGCTCAAGATGTCATCAGAAACAAACAAACAAACCAGAGTGATTAGGAGAACTGACATTGGAACTGTTTTTTCCGTTCTCTGAAATTACATTCTGAAGAACAGTTTGTTTTGTGCATATTTCCCGACCTTGGTTTAGATATGATTACAACGGTTGTAGAATCAGGCTGATGTGTTGTTGTGGTGCACAGTGACTGTTAGCTGTACCCTTCAAGTCTAAACCACGTCATGGTGTGAAATCATCATGCAAGGTGCTAGATGGCTTTCTGAGTTACCAAACCTGTGCTTCTGCCCATGCCAGTGATCAGTTAGTAAAGTTAAATGGCAGCAGTCATAATGTATCATTGATAGTACTCACAGGCCAGATAAAAGACATTTGTGCTTGTGAGGTTTTACTTTTCTTGACTGGTAATGAAGTGTATTTTTTCTATCTTTACGTTTGTATTGTTTCCTTATCTGTTTTGTTCCACTTAATTCTGCAAGGCGTTTGCTCTTTCTGTTTTTCTGGAGAGCACAAAGAATCTGAGCAATGTTTGCTTTCTTTTTCATTCTTCCACCTGCCTCCCAGCATCTTCACCTTTCTCAGCTTCATCTCCCACCCCACTAAAGTGAGGCTTTCTCTAAATTTTCATTTTCCTGGAAATCAGTATTAAAAATAGCCAATTAAAGTCACTTTTATGTAAGAATGACTGTTGCCCTCTGAGTTGCAAGTCCGTGTGTTACTGGGAAAAGGAAAGTAAATCAGTAGGGATGAGGGAAGAAAGTGTAGAAGGCAGAAACTAGAGATAGAAGGGATTAACAGCTGAGAATCTCAGTCATTAACCATGAAAATAACCCAGCACAGTATTTTAACAACAACAATGAAAAAAGTTATGCTGTCATGAGTTAAAAACAACAGTCTTTTCAGCAGTCGGTTACTTTTGGTAGAAGAAAGCTATCTGGAGTACTGGACTAAGCAGTGGGAGTCAGAAATTCTGAATGCTGTCCCTGGCTGCTTCGCAAATAATGTGCCATATATTTAAGTGAAGATACATGGTGATCTTTTTCCTAAGTGAGATGTGGAAGTGATCAATTAGGGATACTCATCTCAGTCGTACTGAAAGCTGGTCCCTTGCTGGCCTAGGAAGCCATCTGGGTGCACTGGTACTGAGCAAATGACTTCTGCATTTTCAAGTGATTGTATTTACATTGTGTTAAGCTGTTGGCTGTTTCTGTGTTCAGCCAAGGAATTTGCAGAAGAGATCTTCCCTTCCTCTCACTGTGTTGCTCACAGCATGCTCAGATGAGCACACAGTTCTTGGAGCTTTACAGAGTATGGGGTACGACCCGGTGTGAATTGTTGTTTGGGGCAGTGTTGTACTGCTGCAAAACTCTTCCCTGTTGTGCAGCGTAGCTCTTTGTACTTTCTATGTATATGAGGATGGAATAGGAGAGATTTATTTTTCATGTTGATTTGTCTTAAAAAAAGGAATGAAGAAATTTACCTTTTAATTATCCTCTTGTTCTTTCTTCTCCTTTGTTGCCAGCTCAGTGCCTCTGGAGGTACAATAAATGCAGTTGTATTATACATGCATTTTGAGAAGATATACTTTGGATCAGATATTATCCTGTTCATCTCTAAAAGGTTATATAAATGTAGTGTATTCATCCTTCCTTTTCCTTTTCTGCCTTTGATGAACATGAAACATTTTCTTAAGCACGTACTTTGCACTGACATCACCAGAGGTAGGCCTTGTGTTAGGGATGCATGGTTTTGTCCACTAACTCAATAGAATGCACTTTGGAACATCCTTAATTATCTTACAAACCATTTTGTGTTAATGAAACCAAATATGGTGTGGATGTGTCTGACATCTCTGTGGTATTATTTGGAATGCTACATATTTCTGTTTCAAGTATACACTGGTTAAAGACTTTTCAAAATGTTCTCTCAATTAATTCTATACTGGAGACATCCTCTACCCTCCTCCCCAAAGCTACTGTAAGCATTTAGTTTTTCTTGTTCTGTACATAGATAGGGTTGGATACAGACTCTTTAATTTGACAGCAAATAAGCTAACCTTTTGGTCTTTTAAGTCCTAAAACCACAGTTGAGTGTACAGTGTCTTTCTATATAACTAGGTCTTTTGTTCCACCAGAGAAAATTACTGAATTTATTAGGGAGCTTTTTTTTTTTTTGTCGGGTTGTTGTTGTTTTAAAATAGTTTAACTGCAGCGGTCTTTACCTAATACCCTGGGATTGCAGGGAGGTGATTAATGTGAGTTAAAGGATCCCTGTGACATAGGACTAAAGGGCAGAATTACTTTGTTGTTGTTGTTGGGAGTCCCACTCGTGCAATTTCGTTTCTCCCCAAACCAGATTTCTGTTCTTTTACATAAAGTTCGACTCTAATTGGACCATACGCTTCTCGTTGAAACTCTTGCTATTCAGCAGTAGCCTGTTTCTGCATTTTCATTAGGAATGTATGTCTTTGTCCCTTGAAATCCATCTATTTATTGCAGTGACACCTACTGCTGAGAGAGCTGATCCGCAACAGGATCGGTTGCTGTTAAACTTGGCCAACAAGCAGCTCATGACTCAACCAGCAGATGTTTCTGTGGCTCAGGTCAGGGGGAACTTATGGACTCGCGTTTTTTTCCATTACTCCTAGCATTAAATGCCAGAAAAGTCAACACTAGGTACAGGCAGTTGACCCGACCAGTAGTAGGAGGAACTGAACTGGGGCCCCGAGGATCCGCAGAGACCAAGGCATTAGGCTGTTGAGCCACTGTGCTGGCTCCAGGCCAGTAGTTTCAGACAACTGACTATCTGATTGCATGCCCGGATTTTAGTAACGATTTTACATACTTATTTGATGATTTGTATCCAAGCTTATGCTTCTGACAGGTGCCCTTGTGAACAAAATCTCATGGGCTATCGCATATGAATATTTCACAATCAATCATACTTTGATCTTTGGGACATATGTGCATTTGACATTATATTTAGTTGTGTGCAAAATCTAAGTCTAAGCCTTTGTGAAATGAAAATAAAATCTTCACCCAGCATTACAGTTTAGGATTTAAATTGTTTCAAACTATGATTCGAGTTCTGTGGTCTTAACTCTTCTTTCTTCATCTCTTAGTAATCAGCGCAGAGGGCCTGATCCTCCTGCCCTCCCCCAGCTGCAATGCACTGCCTTTTATTGGAGCTTGCCTGTGTGAGGAACGCAGGATTAATAGGGTCAACGTTATGGATATTTTAATATTATATAATGAGCTAGAGAATAACAGATATCCAGTTTGGTACAGCGTCCTCAGATGAGAATGGAAGATTCAGAATTCATTTCATACCGTAAAAAATGACAAAAAATGAAATAATAAATATGCTTAGCAAAGACTTCCAGGCATTTTATTATTTTAGTTGTGCTGTGTGATACTGGAGTGGATCGTTAAAAGCTTAATTTTAAAGTTTCTTCAGTCTCAGGTAGATGCCAGCTAGATTAATTAAAGTGAGTGATCAGATAGGAGCTACAGGAGATTGATCAAATTGGAGAGAGTTTAATCAGTTGTATACATTCCAAATTACATGAAAATAACAAATTTACTTCTAAAAATGCTGTTTCTAAAATAACAGAAGCTTTAGTTTAATGAAGCATTCCACAAATCAGGCTGCCATTTGAATTTAGGTATTATTGTTATCTTTACTTTTGTCATCAGGAAAACACTAGGAAAAATAAAAAGGATCAATGCTTACAAGCTAAAAAATAATGATCCCAGATGCAACCAATGCTTGAAAAAAAAAGCAGGATTTTTTTTTTTTTAAGCTACTGAACTTTCAGTACCAATTATTTATCTTTCTCTTCTTTGCATCTGACTTCTTAAGTATATGCAAGTGAAATAGAATAAATAAGAAGGAAAACAGATTTTGCTAAGTCACATGCAAAGTAGCAATAAATCAAACAGCTTGTCTGCATTCTTCTAATCTTTCTATTCTAATCTGCGAGTGAGATTTATAAATGACCTCTCCTCTCCTCTCTGCTAGCCTTCCTAGATTGTGATCACAAGCAGTTCACAGTCCTCCACTCCATGGGTGCTACCAGCTAAAGACTGCTCTGGTGATTCATCTTCTACTGATCAGTTATCAGTCCGAAGCGCTGTGCTAGCTAGAAAGTAACTTACAGACCTAACAGGTATTTTAGAAAGCAGCTGTCCTCTTCAGTTTGGATTGCAAGCAGTACAGCCTCAGCAAACAATCTGCTGTCTGTTAATGACTTTTGAAACATGGAAATCCCTGTGCTAACCCTACTTTAAGACATAAAAAGTGTCGTGGAATGAGTCGGTTCCATTGTTACTAATGGAGTACTTTGTTTTGAAATCAATAAGTAGCTTGTTTAAATATCAGCGCTGCAAAGCAGCTTCAGTTGTGTGGGGTGTTGCCCTGCTGCCTCCCTGGCAGTGTGGCTGTGAGATGGGTGCTGGCAGGTGGCTGCTCATCTGCCTGCTTCCAGCTTGGACACCAGGACAGCGGTCGGGTCAGGTTGGTCTCAGGCTTTGTGCAGATCCTGCGCAACCTGGGTTTGCCCCAGGTTTTATTTTAATTCCTAGAAGTTTCATGTATGCCTAAGTGTGGTAATGGAATTAATAGAAGTAACTGATTACCAGGTTAGCCTTTAATAGTAGCTAAATAAACACAAATAGGTAGAACTTATTTACCTGTAGGCAACTCTTCTCTTAAGGCATTCTGCTACACTCCAGAAAACCATGCATTTCTTTGATATAATTACTTGATAACCCAAGAAGCAGGACACCTATATAACCAACCAAAAAGAAGACTAAAAACAATGTGAAAAGGGGAAAGCTGCATTGAGTTCATTGGACTTACTCTATTTTACTTAAGTACAAATGAGAACAGAATCTGGCCTAATGTTTATTTCATTTCATCGGTTTGGGTAGTGCTGTCCTGGTGGTATTAAATACATCTGATCTCTCCCCTTCCACGCACACGTTTTTGTTAAAATTTAACTATTTACATCTGTGTCTCTTAGTATTGCCTGCAAATCAGTCAAAGAGGAGTAGGTCATCTGTGCTGCTCTACTGTTTATATATTAATCATCTGGCAAATAAACCACTCAGTATCCTACCCACCTCAGTAATATTTGTGATGTAATTTGTTTGGATGCCCAAATGTCACCAGCGTTGATTGTAAGAGACGAAAAAAATGTACTTGCTCAGCACACCAAGCTCTGGGCTAAAATGTAAGCATGAAATCTCTGGTTTATTTTTGTAATAATGTTTACAGCTGTTTAATGACCCTGAAAGGGTTCAGTAGTCTGGTGTTCTGTATTTCTTAACAGGAGTGTATTATGCTTATAACAGCCTTAGTTACACAGTTTCTGCTGCAACAATAAGAACAATATTTTATAAGAATACAATATATATTCTGAAGTTTCTCAGTGATACTCTTTATGAGTTGCTAGGAACTGATATTATCTGTATTGGAGTATTTAGAATTTGTCAGTGGACCACAAGATAGTGTAGATATCTACATTTTTCTAGCCGGAAAGATAAATGCCAGGTCTGTATTCTGAGAGCATAAGTAACAGTATGTGTAACTAACTGCTCGGAGGATCAGGGCCAGGGCGAGCTTGTCGTCTAAACACGTGAGCTTGTAAAGCATTACTTTGCTTACTGAACTGTAAATCTTTTAACTAACCTAATCTAAGCCATAATAACAGCACAACAGTGTTTTTGAAATGACTGTTTTCTCTACAGCAGCGAAGAGGGAGATGCTTTAGTGTGTGTCCGGTAGGAACGAACAGGTGTAAATGAGAGCTGAATGTGGTCCATCTGTTTACAAAGATAACAGGTGTGTGGATGCATGTATGTATAGGCACACAGATATGTGCATGCATATGTTTGCATGTGTTTGTAGGCATATATTTACATTTCAACTATTTTTTGTTCTACTTGCCATCTAATTTTTTTTCTGTTTCGAGCAGAAGGAAGCCAAGCTTCTCACATTACATTAATGTAGTTGTGATGACAGGCATTTCTGGTGTCATAATTGGTTTAAAATTCCAGTAATCCATTTGAAATAGTTAAATAAAATCCGTGCGTTCCATTGAAATGGCTGAAGTCAGAACTTTCATTATTGATCTCTCAGAAAATAGTCTTGAGGGCAAAAATGTGACTCAAATCACAATAACTATTAGTATCATCAGAGGGACTTGAATGTCTCACTGTACCTTAATGCAGGAGACGAGAGCATTTTCATAATGCATGTATCCAGTTGTGAATTTTGTCAGCTGAGGACCCGCATCATAGAAGTAGGGAACTGTACACCCTGTGCAGAGAACAGCTGTCCTATGATGCTTTGTCAGCTTCTTGTTGCAGACTTTTTCCTGCTGCTGCTGGAGCAGAGGGCTTGTTTGGGTTAGGAAGGCCACCCGTGAACAACTGATACCAGCGTGCACGGACTTGGGGGAATGTGTTCTTAAAAAACACTGGAGATAACTAAAGGTCAAAAATAGACCATATAAATTTCAACTTATTTTGAATTTCTTAACAATCTCAAATTTGATTTGTAGTTGAGTTTGTAAGCATATATTAACTGCAGAGAACATCGTGCTTCTGTTCCCAGAGCAAGAGATGGCAGAACGTTCTGTGTTTTCCTTTTAAGAGACATCAGAATCAGGAAAAGAGTGAAGTAGACTATATATTTAAAAACAGAAGGCTAGACACTACAGCATTCAAGAAACACCTCTTAGTGATCCTTAGTATCTCCTGTTTGTTGTTTTTTTTTTCCTTTTTTTTTCTTTTTTTTTCTTTTTTTCTCTCTCTTTTTTTTTTTTTTTTTTGTCAAGTAGAGGAATGGAGAAATTACAAGTATTCTGATACTTTTCAGGTTTTCAGTGGAAACAACACTTTATCACAGGCACAATTGTACTGTGTATAAACTGAATAGACATTATTTTTTCCATTTGGGTAATTGTGAGTTTTGAAGAAAAAATTGTGGAAAAATAAAAATCACTTTGGGTTTAAATATTGAGATGCTAAGTGAAAATTATGTTGTGGTATTGGAGCTTCTTGAAAGTTTGGGTGGCTTTGATTCCAAACAGATTGCTTGAGCCAGGCTGCTTTGCAGGGCTTCAGCTTTTATGGATGTTCATTATCCAGTTTTCCATCTCTTGTGACCACTTCCTGGTCATGAAGAACATGGAGAGCAGCAACTAGAGGTTCCATGGGGCCCTTTGTAATGCCTGGGATAGCCTGTCTGGTTAGAGAAACAGGCGGGGGTGTGGAATAAAGAGGGAGAGGGTGAAGTTGCTATTTTTTTTTAATTATTATTTATTTTTTAGAGAAATCAGGCAAATTAAATTGGGTTACCTAATTCATAATGGAATGACTGATGAAGAGGAGTTTTATTTATTTTTTTTTCATTTATTTTTTTTTTATTTTTATTTTTTTCATTTATTTAATTTATTAAAAGGAGTTTTATTTCTGTCTTGCGTGTGGATAGGAGACGGGATTTTGGTAGGTTTTGCTGCGAATTGGCTGAAGAATACCAAGATCCTGACTTTATGTAACAGCTCAATAGATCCCAAATGCACTAACTGGAAAACACAGGAGGAGAGATCTCACATGGAAATACTTTTGAGTGCCATAATTGTACTGTGTAGCAAAACCAGGTAGAAGTAAGACAAAGAAGAGATGATCTGAGTCAGAGGCAGGAGACAGAAGTACGAGCAGTTGGGGCAGATGAGGGTGGGATTGCGTTTTAAGTGACGATCTCTAGCATTTTGAGATTGCCAGTAGCTGGATCCTGGTAACTGAATGGCTCATCAGAGAGCGTGTGGCACTTAGAGGAGGTTGTTTCTCATTAAATGGCAGCTTTGCTGACCTTTTTGCATGTTAAGTATAAAATGTGCGAAATTTCCAGTGCCAAGAGATCAGTGTGTGTTGGTCAGACTTCTCAGAGCTGATGTAAAAACACTAGTTCTTAAAATAAATGTTTTGTTTTTGTTTTTTGTTTTTGTTTTTGTTTTTTATGTAAAAACACTAGTTCTTAGAAGATTTTTTTTTCCAACTTGTCCTAAATTATATCTGTGTGTTTTCTGGGCAATGGAAAGAAAATGTTAGAAAAAGTTGGGTTATTCAAACTGTAACTGCCACTGATACTTTAATAAAGTTGTATTTGAAGAAGAGCTATAAAATAGCCTAAAATCTCAACCACAACTCCTCAGTCCAAATATCTATTGGTTTGAACTGATGCTTAGGGTTAAAAATCAGAATTAATAATCTCCACTGGGATCTGTCAGCATTTCCAGGCTTTGATAGAGCATAAAATGCTAAAATTAACTATCCAAACCTTCCTAAGCATGTAAAAGCGCAAGTTCCCATTGAGGTCGAGTGAATAAATGAAATTTAGACTGCATTTTTGAAGCTGTTACATAATAATGGTAATGGACAACCTAGAAAGACTTTACCAACCCCTCTTCAATATATGTATGTGTCTGTACATGTAAAGTGGATTGAATTCTGGGTGGTCCTGTGTGGATCCAGGAGTTGAACTTAGTGGTTTTTGTGGGTCATCTCCTACTCAGGATAGTCTATGATTCTCTGTTATGTTTAACTGGCAAAGAGAAGCAACACTTGCAGTATGTGCAGTCCAGACAAAAAGTGCATTTCCACGTTGTTGGTGGAGATTCTTTATTTAACGGAGTTGAGTAGAGAGAGTTTGAAATCTCAGTCAACTTTAGGCAGTGGTAGGCCTACACACTATGGCTCTGTTAGATGTTCAGCTAAGCGTGCAATTTGATTTGTTTCAAAAGTTAAGGAAGCTTTCAAAATGTTAAAAGAATGGGTTTGTATGTACCCACACAAAGTAAACTTGCATGAAATGCCTTGTCTTGGGTGAACTCCTGACTTGATCATGTTTCCCTGTCTTTGAAAATCAGACACATGAATCGAAACCTAAGCACATCCCTATAGCTTATGTGTTTAAGGCTTTTCCTTTGACACACTCCATCTCATTAATATTTTAAAAATAATATCGTTGAGAGAGTATAAATAATGGGTCCCTGACACAACACCTGCAAGTGGACAGTGTTGAAGTTTCCAAAGAATCTGCTTACACGTCATCAAAATTTTGTGGGTTGTGTTCATCTTGAATACACATGTGAATGTCTATTTCCCCCCTTTTTCTTGCAAGATCTGCATTGGATCACGTAACCTCATTCATCCCATGGAGAACTAAATAGGTCTTCTCTTGGAGACCACCCAAGCTTGTTTAAGGCCATCATCCTGCAAAGACTTAGGCATGTGTAGAACTTTGCTTTGAAGGGTCATCCTTTGAAATCCAGTGGACTGCTCCTGTCAGCACGGTTGCGTACATTTAAGGTATATGTCAGATTTGAGCCTCCAGTTGTCTAGCAAATGTTGTCCAACATGAGGAATGGTGTCCACCTGGAGTGTGGAAGGCAGTGTAAGTGCTATTGGGTGAACCCCAACAGAAGGTTCTCCAGATTAATTATTCAATAACATATAGACTTCAGTAATTTTACTAGTGAGTAATGTGTCATATCACTTCACTGAACAACACAGATCTGAATTATGTTCCAGTATAACCTTACAGCTTCATATTTTTTGAGACTTATTAATGTAGAACTTTTTATTTTATTTTAGAATTTTACATTATTTCTTTGTATCGTAGAGAAGTGGCAAGTATAGAAGATTACTGTGGACAATTATGCAGACCAGAACCAAGCACTTGTGTTTAACAAACAGCTTTGAATTCTAATTTTCTGCAGTATACATAGTGTGGGTACAATTTGTAGTCATTACTGCGTATTAGGAAAGTTATTAAAATTCTTAAACTTGTTGAGGCTTTCCACAACACCTTCCCCAGATTTTAATTGGTTTTATCTAGTTCCATAAGAGAGCTCTTTAAAACAAATCAAAGTGCCTTAAATCACACATTTTACCCATCGAAGGACAGAGATATTCCTCTGTAATCCGGCAAGTTTTCCTAAGAAATGAAATCTGAACGTTCTCAATGATGAATTAGGAGACTTGGCAGCAGATAATTTATGTGCCTTTTGATGGGCTCAATTTCAAAATGACAAAATAACAATGTTTTGTAACAGAAGGGTTAAATCTTAATCTCAGAGGTTTACAAAGCTGCTAGTCGCAGTCTCCTTAAAATTTAATATACCTCGTTAATGCTTACTTGCAAACACTGAAGGATTTTTATGATTATAATCATGTGTTACAGCACCTAGTACTGTTTCTAAGCAGCATACTAATCAGCTTAATGAGATATTACTGCACTTTTTGTTGACTAAAGCAAAATCCCTTTTATTGTTCTAAAGCTTGTCCTTTACTTTATTTTTTCCCAAAACATTATCTTGTTTTATTGTACACCAGTAAATATCATACCATCATTTTTTGTCAAATCATAAAACTATCTTTCTCATTGTAGAACGTGTAATATATAGAATATGGTTAATGGAACTGAAAGTTACAAATGGAATTTTATTTACTTATTTATTTATTTTTGCTGGCTTTTCTGATGGAAATGGGAGAGATGCATAACGTTTCTTTCAGTATAGACTTAGAAATGTGAACAGGTGCAATTTCACAAGAAGAAAGACAAGGGAGATGGTAAAAGCCCTTGCCCCCTCCGTAATAATTAGATTTTGAAATTGTGGCATAATTTTAAATAGTAATTAATGTTTATCAGTAAACACACGGAATGATGAAAGCACATACATGGTCACAATTGCGTAGCACAGTTGGCATTTAATACACTTTTTATGGTTTTTACACTAATTCCTTTGCATTGTTATGGGTAGGTAAAACAGAAAATGCAAATTGTATGTCAGCGATTCAATGCTTGTAACTCTTTCACAGTCTGAATCTAAAATATCTTCTGATTTTCAGAGATGGAGGAAGCTAGTTTGTGCCTTGGTGTTTCTTCAGCTGTGCCAGAAGCTGACGCCCATCTCAACAGCACCATACTCAATGGGCAGTATTCAATGAGCCAGAAGCTGCACCAGATCACTTCCCAGCTCAGCCATGCCTTCCCGGAGCTCCAGAACAGGCAGAATCCAGAGGAGAAGGCATCAGCACCTCTAGAAGACAAAAGCCACATGTCAATAGCAAACCAGCCCATCAGCAGTCAGATGGCACTGTTAGCAAACCAGCTCAACAGAGAGGTTGACACCAGTTTGAATGGGCGCGTAGATCTGCAGCAGTTCTTAAATGGACAGAACCTAGGGATTATGTCTCAGATGAGCGATATAGAGGATGATGCCAGGAAAAACAGAAAGTACCCGTGTCCCCTCTGTGGAAAGCGCTTTCGATTTAACAGCATTCTGTCGCTGCACATGCGCACTCATACTGGAGAGAAACCGTTTAAGTGTCCATACTGTGATCACAGAGCAGCTCAGAAAGGCAACCTGAAGATACACCTGCGTACTCATAAACTTGGAAACCTCGGCAAAGGCCGTGGAAGAGTCCGAGAAGAAAACAGACTTTTACATGAGCTGGAGGAGAGAGCAATTCTTCGGGACAAGCAGATGAAGAGCAGCCTCTTGCAGCCACGACCAGATGTGAAAGCACAGCAGCATACTCAGCCAATGCCTCTCACAAATTGCAACTTGTCTGTGCCAGCTAATCACAGCACACCTGATATTTCGAACCCTGTACCCTCTCCAAAACCAGTCAGTGTCCAGGAAGAAGTTGTTGCTCAGACAGCTGGGTTCAGATGCACATTTTGCAAAGGCAAGTTTAAAAAGCGAGAAGAGCTGGACAGGCACATAAGGATCCTGCACAAGCCTTACAAGTGCACCCTGTGTGACTTCGCTGCCTCGCAGGAAGAGGAGCTGATCAGCCACGTGGAGAAGGCTCACATAACCGCAGAGTCAGCACAGGGCCAGGGCTCCAATGGGAATGGGGAGCAGTCCACCAATGAGTTCCGCTGCGAGGTGTGTGGCCAAGTGTTCAGCCAAGCCTGGTTCCTAAAAGGCCACATGAGGAAGCACAAGGATTCCTTTGAACACTGCTGTCAGATCTGCGGGAGGCGATTCAAAGAGCCTTGGTTCCTTAAAAATCACATGAAAGTTCACCTGAATAAGTTATCTGTCAAGAACAAATCTCCTAATGATCCTGAAGTACCTGTCTCCATCAGCAGTATGTCCCAGGAAGCCCATGCAAACTTGTATTCGAGATACCTGTCCTGTTTGCAGAGTGGGTTTCTTCCTCCTGACAAAGCCAGCTTAAGTGAACAAAATCAAATCTATAACAAGGGAGACATGCCCATGAAAGAGAAAGAAGTCTTGGGAAAGCTCCTTTCACCCATTTCTGGCATTGGCCACGGTATTGCTGAAGGGGATAAACACTCTTTATTGGGCTGTCTCAATCTGGTGCCTCCTCTGAAATCCAGCTGTATAGAAAGGTTACAAGCTGCCGCCAAAGCAGCAGAGATGGATCCAGTAAACAGCTATCAGGCCTGGCAGCTTATGGCAAGGGGAATGGCCATGGAACATGGCTTTTTGTCTAAAGAGCAGCAGATACAGCGCAGCCATGAAGACACTTTGGCAAATGCTGGAGTTATGTTTGATAAGGAGAAGCGGGAGTATGTGTTAGTAGGAGCAGATGGCTCTAAGCAGAAAATGCCTGCTGATTTGGTTCACAGCACTAAAATGGGCAATCAGAGAGACTTGCCAAACAAACTAGACCCTTTAGAAGGCGGTAGAGATTTTTTGTCACATGGTATGAACCAGGGACTCGATTACAACTTACAAAGTCATGGAAACGTAAAAGAAAAGCCAACTGAATGCCCGGACTGCGGGAGGGTTTTTAGAACATACCACCAAGTGGTTGTGCACTCCAGGGTCCACAAAAGAGACAGGAAAGGAGAAGATGAAATAATCCAAGGGAGTCTCGATGAACGTCGAGGGTCTGGCAGCGATCAAGAGTCGCAGTCTGTCAGCAGGTCCACGACCCCAGGCTCCTCTAACATTACCGAAGAAAGCGGAGTAGGTGGGGGTCTCTCGCAGACGGGGAGTGCCCAGGAGGACAGTCCACATCCTTCCTCGCCCTCCTCTTCAGGTATGATGACTTCTTCCCTCTCTGCACTGAAAACGTAGTAGCACTGTTTGAAATCACAGCAGCAGTTGTTTATGCATTCTCTGGTTAGGTCGTTTTCTAACGGTCCACAGAGACACGGTGTTATATGCAAGAACATCTGTGTTTGGGTTCCCTCAATACCTTTGAGGTTAATTCTCGGTTCACCCTCTCTCCCCTCCAAGGGCAGGTTTCCTAGCCTTTCAGCTGTCGTTTCAGCCATGCCACCGGCAGCAGCATGCAGGGTCTGTATGTGCTCCAGTGCCAGTGTCACAGCAAGGGCCTCTTCCTCCATGTTTTGGAGGACTTTTTGTTTTCCTCTTCTGTTTATGGTGTCTCTCTTGCAGACCTTTCCCTCCCCTCCATGTAAAAGGTGGAAGAAAAATGCCCTCTTTGAGCTCTTGGTCAGAGAAATATGACTAATAAGGAATGTGTTGGCTAACCTCTCTGATTTCCCTCATTCCCACAACTGTATTGGTTGCTTAGCTGAAATATTTGCACACACCTGGCCACCAGATTGATTAAGAGGAGATTCAGGAAATAGAAAGCACTTAGCTTTTTTACAATCTTTTAACTTATGTGTGCATTTTAACACGTATGAAACCTTCCACTTATTTTGCATCTATTTGGAAGTGCAGAAAAGTAGAAATTGAACCGAAACATTTTAATTGAACCGTATGTCTTGTTAACTTTCTGTGTATAAAATGGCAAAGCAGATTAATATTTCTTTGGAGATGTCTATAAAATATTGAGCTTCCTGGTACAATTTTTAAAGTTACTAGCCTATGACTGCTGAAATAAAATCTCCAAGTAACAACAGGTAAGATTTCTGGCCTCATCTATATTTCCAAAGTCACTTACTAATGGATAGTAAATTGAAAGTTATATCTTCAGTCCTTTATAAAGAAAGCACCTCACTAATACTGTAATCATTTTGCAAGTCTAACAACAGAGGAAATCATGCCATAACAAATACTCTGTTACTAATGGCAACATTGATTTCTGCAATCAGCCATTAAGTCTAGAAAATGAAAGACAGTTTGAGGCACCTTAAGGCATTACATTGCCCACTGTTAAAGAGCTGGTAGCAGGCTGTGGAGGGTAATTCTTTGTAGTTCTTTTTTCCCCCAGTTTCGATAAATATTTTAGTATTGGAGGCAATTCGCTGTTACAGTTATTAAGTATGTGCCAGTTTATTTTTGTTGTTCTTGTCATGCTCCAGTATACTCTACTTCTGAGGCCAGATTAATATAAAAATAAAGTGTCGGTTTGCTGGCTTATTACAAACCAGTAAAGAAATTGTTAAGACACATAAATCT
>NC_092835.1:10562500-10582500 GCF_039878825.1 Excalfactoria chinensis | reverse complement strand
CACCTGTGGCAAGCCTGGCCTTGAGCTTGAGCTTCTTGCTTGGCATTGGCCTGATGCAGTTGTGTTGTCCAACTTAATGCTCTTTTTCCTTCTTTCAGAGCTCCTAGTGGTACCTCCAAAGATCTGACTAAATAAGCTAGCTGCAGTTTAGATAGACTCACGATTTGTTAGACAGCTACTTTAGAGTCTAGATAAAACCCAGAGGTCTGGCTGCAAATTCAGAGGCCAGCACATAAGTGAGTATTATCAAAAGTGTGGGGGAAGACGAGGGGGAAGGAAACATTAGGCAGATGTCCAGGAATAGGCTGAAATACCAGTATGGCATTTTCTGTTTGCATGCTGCTATCACATGGTGTGGAGTGTGACATTCTTAAGAGCTCAGTCACACGCAGCCTAAATTCCTGAAGAACCAAAATGCCTAAGGTAGTGCAGACCCACCTGAGGGGCAAAACCAGCATTGGGCCTTCTCATTGTCCCCACAGTGGAATTGCTGTACTTGGGGCCTCTTTTAAATACTAACCTAGAGGGCTGGAAGCTGAAGTAAGGAAGGGACTGCTGGGCCATAGTTTGAGGTCATTTCTGATGCTCAGAGCAACATGGATAGTACAGTACTAGTGTTGGGTGTCACCCTAGTTAAAGCATTTATAAAGTGCATAGTGGTTACTACCAGTTACGTTTACAGCGTGCTTGTAAGGACAGCTGTAATTAGGATGCATATAATTGTACTTCTGTCAGCAGTGACTCCTGCTCATCCCTGTCTTCTGTACTAGTTGTGTTTTCCTTGCGTGTCATTTTAGGTTTCTCCTTCATTAAATTTCTTATAAATGCCTTACCACATATATCATAGGCTAATGTAATTGAAAACTGAACACAAGACCAAGGTAGAGGTGTAGTCTGTTTATCAAAGTGCGTAATTTTGTCTTTGAATGACCTATCAAAACTATTTGGAGAGGGACAAAAACAAATCTGAAAACACTTCCTGGAATGTCTTAAGCATCCCTGTTAAGAACTTCAAGCTTTCCTGGGAGGTTTATGGAATACTGTCTGTGGTCTAACTGAGACCAAAAGGTGATTCAGATACTTCTATGAATTAATGAAAACCAACAGCTGTTTTACATCATTTGGAAAGAATTCAAGGAAAGAACAGAACATTTTTTGGATTTTGATAATTGGAAATTGAGGGGCATGTGACAATTTTGTATATATAAAGAACAAAATGACAGAAGTGGAAATTGGCTGTGACTGTTCTTTCTTGTATTCCAGTGCCTTTGCTTTAGTTGTGTGGATATGGATATTTCATTTTATTTGTATGTCTTTGATAGAGCAGATATCTGCTGTAATATCTTTTTCATGTTATTCTGTCACTGACAGAGTAGGCAGAGTTCTGAAGGGGAGGAGTTTGTTGTATCAAGTATTCTATTATTCTACAATTTTATTCCTGTTCTTAAGGTAATTATGGAACGAGTGCAGTGAAGGACATTAAGTTAACGTGCAGCCACATTTACCACACCGTGGTATTGGGGCCACCACAGTTATTTCCTGTTCTGTGCAGAAATAACAGCGTGGCTGCTCGGATGCTAGAGCATCTCGTAACTTTGTGTAAGTGGTAACTTTGTGATGATGACCACTGCAGCACAATTGTAATCAACTTCGTAAGAGGGATAAGGAATGAGACTGGAAATCACTGAAAGGGACAAGCAGTAGCAGAGGACAAGTACAGAGCACTTCATAATGCAGCATTCTGACCTTTTCCTTTAAGCCTTATTGTTCAACATACTGATATTTGGCCACGAAAGGCAAACTCTCTTAATTTGGTGATACTGAAAGGACAAGAGGACCTGACCTGGGCATCTTGATAGCACTGTGTAGGCTATGGATTGCAGCCAGAAGGAAGGTCTGAAATTTGAACTATTGTGTAAGAGAATGCATGTTTGTTATTCTCTACAGGAATGTCCAGATAGAACCTTTTAAGTTAAAGCTTGGCACAGCAAGTTTGTCTGTATTGAGGGGAACGTCTAATGGAGGCTTTCAGAACCTTTCTTGCTTCACTCTTAAGTCTTCCCGTCACTAACAGTTTTGGTAGCTGCCAGAATATGGGAGGGAAATCGAAGTCAGTGAGACTGCTGAAATAACACCAAGGAGTAGTCACCATTTCTTTTGCACTGAAAGAGCTGTGAAAAGACGTGAAACAACATTTGCAGCAGCCAGAGCTGCAGAACTCACAGCTGTGGATACAATTGCTGCCCGTAAGTTCCCAAGCATTCTCCTCCCGGCTCCCCAATGGTGAATAGCAATTCTATTATTTTTTTTTGCAAACGTATCTTAAGGCAAGAAAAGATGCACAGTAGTGACCCTGGTGCAGGTTCTCAGCATATTGGGAAGAGTGATTAATGGCAGCAGAAGGCATGCTGTGGATACCTTTTTTTATATATATATGCAGCAACACTGTAGTGATCTCATCAGCTATCTGAACATTCAGCAAGTCCAAAATCAAACGCTTGTGTGTCAGATATACACAGCTGTATTTGTACTGTTGCCTCTATCTAAAGAACATGCCAATTGCTTTACTTAGAGTGAGTTGAGAGCGAGCCTCATTAGTAAGAGCATGTATAGCATTATCAATGAAAAACATTATTGTTCTTTTTCTCAGTGCTTTTAGTGTCCTCAGCTTTCCTTTTATAGGAGCCCATGCTAATATATCTTCAGACAATATGGGGCCTGATTCAGTACTCCCATGCACACTGTGTCATCTTTTACACCTCTGCACAGTGTGTGGGAAATAAAGACATTAGAATAGTAGCACTTTGGACTCGTCTCCATGTGTTCTTTCAGAAATATAAATGTTTGTGCAAAGACAGTGGAGAATCTGGGTGTGTAAGGCAGTGTTTTTATTTTATTTCTCTCCAAAAATGTGGGAAATGACCTCTCATCAGACAAATTTGAGCAGGACTGAATATAACAAAGTAATTTCTTACCGTGAAAGACAGATGTCCAAGCTATACTTTCACATAGCATAATTAGAAGGTGAGTGCATCCTCATCCCGTGATGTTGTCTTACTGTGCGCTTAGTTTATGCCTTGATTGGCATGAAGTTCCTACAGCTTCTGTTGAGAGAATTCTGATTGATTAAACACTTCTGGATTTTTTACTTCCTGATGTGTATTTAAAAAGCACTGCTGGCTTGAATTTAGCTTGATGAGGCTAGTAGGCCTAGAGAAGATGGCTTTTTTTTTTTTCCAAGTTAAATCCTCAACATGCTACACTGCTGTGCTTGGTCAACAGCTGGGTTTTCACAGCTTTAGCGAAAGAAAACCAAAGAAAACATCAGACATTGAGTAGCGTAGGGTTTTCTTAAATTTTAGAGTAAATTTGGGCAAGCACAAAGGCAGCATTTCAAAACTGTGTTTTCCTTGTGGTTGACTTTGTTCAAGGAAAGGTCCATAGGAGATATACCAAAATAGAAAATGAAAGTTATTGTGTTAAGAATAAATATAGAAAAGGTCAGTTAAAGAAACAAAAGGGTTGAGCTGTTTAGCAGAGATAATTTCAGGCGCTGGGTGCCATTCAGTTATTTTCAACACAGTCCCAGATGGACAGGTAATATAATAGGAACAACGTGAAATTCACCAGCTGAATTTGAAATAATTCTGTAAATTCTTGAGTGGAAACAGAAGAGAAACAAACAACTTCATCCACTTTCAGCTGATCACTGAAGGTCACTTCTTCGTGTTTTGTTTGTTTGTTTTTGGTTTGTTTTCATATTTAACCAAATGAACAAGGCTGGTTAACTTTTGCACCTGTAAAACCCTACTGAAAATCAGAGACTTAGAGGAAATAGGTTGCAACTGTACAAACCTTAAAGGCAAAACCAAATTAGTTTCAAAATACCACCAGAAAATGAGTATCCTTCTGGTGTGACTACTGCATAGAAACACTGTGGGACAGGTGGGCTCTTTCTCTAAGGGATAATTCGAAAATCAGTGTGCATTTTTGCTGTGGAATGATGAGTAAGCTGTTGAGCATCTAATAGTTGTTATGTAGGTGTTTCATTTATACCTTTTATTTTGCTGTATGATTAATAGTTAATTATTTCCTTGTTTTTGCAATGGTAGGAATAAAGGAAATAGCTGTGAAGTAAGGATAGAGTAATTTGCTGTTCTAATACCAGTTAACATCATCTTTTGAAGTATAAATTAGAAGGGCAGAAGTGTGAACTAGGAGTGTTCCAGGTTCGTGGTTGGTATTTTGTCAGTGTGGCCCTGTCTCACACTACTGATCAAACTCAGTAGGCATTTAACACTGAGCTAACCAGGTTTGTCTGCCTATGACAGTGCCAAGAACAGTAATGTCACTTCTCTTAAAAACATGCAAAAGTGAAAGCCAGGAAAGAGACACTGTCCTTCAGACTGATAGAAAAACACATAACTGTCCATCGACTTTGTGGCATTCAAAAAGAGCATGCACAGAAGTCGCATTAGAATCAGCTTTTACTGTCACAAATACTGCATCTACTGTTTTCTTAAGCTCTTACCATTTAAAGATCATTCTGCTGGTAAGCTGAATGCAGCCTACGTGTGGTGAGAGAGATGCAGAAATAGATGACCTACCCTGAAGTATTTGGCTTATAAGGTCTTCCTTTTGATTATCTGCGTCTGGATGGGGGAACAAAATTCAGAACTTCCCTTGAGACAAGTAACATGCAATATTTACTGACATGTTTTCTTCCCTTTCAGATATTTTGCAGATTGTACAGACAAAAGACAGATTAGGCTTTGCATCAGATTTACTTGAGCTCTGCCTCCTTCTTTTGGACTCCAGCTTGCATTTTACACTTCTGTCTGAAGTTGTGAAGAATTAAGCTTGTGTGTGCTCTCTTTGTACATAACGGGCTTTCCCAAGTGACTGTTTAGCACTATTAAAAAGCAAAACTAAGGCTGGCAATAAGGTTCTAGTAAATGTAAATGGATTCTATTTAAAAATGACCCATGGCATCTTTGTGTAATGACCATCTTTTTGCTGCATATAGAGTGTTGGTGGCATTAGTGAATTAAAAACTACACCGATTTTCGGAGGTTTGGACCTGATTCGCATTTACAGTACAGATATTTTGCACTTTGCTAGCAATAAGGTGGACTTTAAGTATATGAAGAAATGCACTGCAAGCATACTTCAAGCTTTCCTAATGCTGCATGATGTATAAGCCCAAATGCTGAAATATCAGTGCAATCTACTTTGTTTTGGTCAGTTACATCAGGTGTGCACAGTGACTTGGTGCCAGTCCTGAGAGTAGTGATAGTTCCTTTGTGATCTTTTACTGCTCTGTTTTACTGGTATGTTTTCAGACGCATTTCTGTCCTCAGTTTCCTCATGTGTTTCTTAAATCACCATCTGAATTTTATTTTTTATCAGTAGAAATAGAATCTACGTCTTTGTTCCTAATATTTAATTGAGAGTGTTGTTTTCTAGAAACACCCTGGTTTCCATGCCCCTTTACATTTCTTTCAGTTGTTCTTTACCTCTAAACAATCTTTCATTACCAAGTTGTTTATCTGAGAAGAAAGTGAGACTGTCTCTTTGTATTGCTGGATAACATCGCTTTTTTTCTCAAGAAGTCATTACACACTGACATCGTATTGTTCTTCATTAGATGATCTGTTGCCTGAAAGTATCTTGGTGACACTGAACTTGAAAGCAACAAGAGTACAAGTGCTAGGATGCCTGGAGAGCAGAGACTGGCAGTACCTTGCTCAAGCAAATATCCGAGATAATTTTAAAAAGGCATTAACAAATACAAACCACCCCCACAGAGGTAATTTTCACCTCTGAATTTTTGCTTGTTTCTTAGTCCAGCCCAGACTTCAACCATCACTGTTACAATGCTGGAAGCCAAGTCCTACCTAGCAACGATAGTCACGTACAGTAATTTAAACTTAAAGAAAAATAACACAGCTGCTGGTAGAGTAGTGTCCAGAGATTTCTAGGTGCTTTTCAAGAATGGAAAGGTGGTTTCTGTCTTGAAAATGTGTGTGTGGGCATAGAAAAGACGTTCAGTATTCACAAAGACCACAATTAGTGCTGTGCTGTAATTGCTGTTCCTTGGCTAGCTGGAAACCTTATATACTCCATGGGCATCCTTTATGTTTGTGTGATATGCTTGCAATATAGTTGTGAAATTTGTGCCAGTATTTCTCTGATGTGTGCTGTCTGACAACTCAGAATTCAAAATTCACCCTCCTTTGACAGGATGCATAGCTCTGGTGGTAAGTTTTACTATGGAGACTTGGACAAGAGCAGTCTTTAAAGTCTTTGTAAAAGTTTGACCATGCAAATTAAAATAGAACTTTTCTTGAATGTACTGTAATAATCTCTTTAATTGTAGTGCTCTGTAAAAATAGTCCAAGCATGCATTTATTTAGCATGGAAGAAAGGAAGAGGAACACAGACCTCCAAAGAGGCTGAGAAAATTCCCCATATACTCTCCAAACCTAAAGGCTCTAAGAGAAAATTAAAACAATGTTTGCCTTATTTCAGTCCACAAGTGGTGTCACTTCACCAGAGCAGATCTAAAATGGCTGCTATGTCATACAGAACTTCATGATCACAGGAATTTATGAGACATAGGTGGGTTTTGTTGTTGTTGTTTGTTTGTTTTCCAATTTTTATTTATTTTTTTAACTTATAATAAAGCAACAATGAAAGAGGTAAAATACCTTCCCCTTCAGAAGCCTAGTAGGGATGGTGGAGGTGAAGGCAGAGCAAGAGCTGCATGACCCAGAGCAGTGTTCATAGTCTTCCTCCTTCAATCAGCCTGTTTTAACTGTTGCTTCAGCCTCCCTCTTCTTCTGATCACCAGCTGTAGTTGACAGCCTTCCAAATGAGCCATGCCTGTGGCTACTAAAAGAACGGCTTGTACTGAAGGTAATACTAGGCAAAGTTCCTACAGCTGGTACCCTTTCCAAATACTTTTTGAATTACGTAAAGCCAGAGCCACATGACTCGTTAATTCTTCTCAGATTACCAGCAAGGGCTCTGCCAGCCATGGTGATGCAGAGAAATTCCAGCTTGGGAATCCCTGGTACACAATAATCAAACGTAGAGCTCAAACAGGTAATGCTCTGTTTGCAGATCCTATTGGATAACTACTGAAGTTGCATGGGTGAAAAAGATAAAGTTGGGAAGTCTGCAGTAGAAGTGTTTGCCTTTATACTTATTTACTCACTCTTGTTGCCTTTGTACAGTAATATCTTTTCCCTCAAGGCCTTTGAAAAATTCGATCACAAAATAGAAAAGGAGTATGTTTGTTCTGGGTAAAATTTGGAAGCATTGTTCTGATGACACCTGTAAAACATAATTATAACTCCCATAGCTGTTCCCTCTCATATTTAGAGAGGAAAATTCTTTCCCTCTAATCTCAGGTGCATACCTGTGGAAGGCTTAGATTCCTTCAAGCAGTATCAAAGTAATGATAACAGTGTGCAGCTGCTGACTGTCTTTTCCTTGTTGTTACTCACCCAGCTGTTTAGAGGAGAAGAAAAAGAGAGAGAATATCTCTAATCAGCCATATGGCACAAAGTTTTATTTGCCATAGTAAGTTAAAACGCATGTTATTGGTCAGCATCTTGAATGCAAATGTTGACATAGCTTTTCAGGAGTACCAGCTATAGTGGGAAAGAAAATCAGAGATCTTTAGTTCACAGTATTTAGTAAAACATGCAGAAATACTTGTTTCTGTCTCAGTGGAATTTCCTTGACTGGAGTTTGCCATAGCCAAAGGACCACATGAGTGTGGAACGCAGCCCTTGGACTCTGCTTTCAACTCTAAAAGGTAACATCAGAACTGTTGAGGTAGCACTTCAGCCTTCTACAGTGTAGATTCAGTTTGCTTACATTGTACATTACACAAGTTAGTATTCTGGAGCAGACTACTGGGCCATGAAATCCAGTTTGTTTCTTTAGGAAATATTGATAAATGCTTTTAATGCATACAGACAGCGGGGTTTTTTGTTGGGTTTCTTGTTGTTGTTTTTTTTTGGTCATGAGAGTTTTATTTTACGCTTACTTTAAATTGAAGAAGAAAGGTAGAGTTAAGTATGAAAAAAAATCTAAACAAGACACCTCAAGTGAAGCTGAATGTTAGAGCAGAATTGAGGGGGATCTTCACTTTGAGAGTTCAGCTGGTCCATTTTTCAAACTTCTGCAATTTGTGGTGTGCGTTTGACTGTAACTCATTTGGTTATTGACACAAAGGCTTCATACATCCCATTTGTGAAACTCATGATTGTAAAGGCACGTGGAAGTTAGGACACATCTGTGTATTTGGCATTGGGAGCAGGGCTTCAAAAGCCTTAAGCTGAGGAGGGAGATTGTAACTCCATTTGTATTGTTTATCGGCATTCTACAAGAACACCTGATACATTTCCGAATCATTTAAGAATACAAATATATATATTTTCCCTTTGTAATATGCTTAAAAACAGAAATGAAGGATAATATCGCATTCTTACAAGTATCTCTAATGCATAGCTCTCAAAAAAAATAAAAAGAAAAAAAAAAGCTCTCTTACCCCTGATTTCCTGCCTAATTGATCATGGCACTATTTATGTTCTGTGTATTTATTTATACTAAATACTCTTAAGCTAGAGATATTAAGTTACCAGCCACTGAAGACAGATTTTGCACCAGTCATGTTCTGGTTGGTCGGATGGACGGGTGTTTCTGATGGCACTGAGCTGGGGGTACTGGTTCGCAGAGATACTAAGCTGGGATAGAAAGCACTGTGGTTGGTAAACCAGACTAGTACTTCTGATTGATGCCATAAAAAAACACTATATACTAATGTTATTTAAAAAATAGAAGTGCGTTTTTCATTTAGTTAATGATTGTGGAGCGTATAATCCATATGAGTGTAGGTCTCCTCTTTTATAAAGACTCCTTTCTGTGATACTTCATGTCCTTCAACTTGTACTTAATAATGTACCAAGAAATGTTAGATCAGATAAGAATCATGTTTTCTAAGAATAGCCGCTTAAGTGGTTCTGTACTGTCTTACAAAACTGTAATTTCACATAGTGAGGTGTTATCTCTTAAAAAATAAGACTTGACCCATATCATCAGTACAACTGTTGTTACCTTTCAGAAGCACTATAGACTCACTATTGTGAGAGGATTCTTAGAAAGGGGGAAAAAAAAGTATGTGCAAATATTTTTCCAGGGAGTATGACTGTTTTTTCATCTGATGGTTCACTCTTCTGTTCTTCTCACAATTCCTGTTGCTGTTACTTGAAAGGCTTTGGCAAATATAATAGATTTAGTGTATCAACTCTGTCATAAGTCACATCCAGAATACGATAGTGTGCAATTACCACTCTCCAGTGTTTGCACTTTATCTTGGTACCAACTGAAATTAAGAATAAGAATATTCCTTCCTTAGCTCACCAATATGTAAAAATAACGTGGCTGTAATTTGTTAATCTAAAATTCATATTAGGCCTTCTTCGTCCACAGTTTTACTTCATTAGGAATTATTTTGTTTTAGAAACAGATATACACACACAAAAAATAAAACCGCAGTATGTTCCTCTTCTGAGAACATTACTGTGCTGCTGGGAGTACTTCACACATGCATTTTCTCAGAGGAAAAAGAACATCATTCACACAAGAAACAGCTAAAATGAACATTGTCTGTCCTCTGTTCTGTAGTAGAGAACGTGGAACACAAAAAGCTGTACTTTATTTCTACATCATCTTTTCATTGCTGTCTAACGTGTTTGGTATGTGTCTGCAGGTGCCTGATCTGTGTGTGCCTCTGTGTCAGAATCTGCCTTTCTGTCTTCCTAACCTGAGATGCCTGCTTTGTCAGTTACAGTATGGTTATTTTTTCCCTTAGCAGTAAGCCAGAGCATAAAGAGCTGGAAAAAGAATCAGAAAACGTTTTTGCCCTATCCCTTATTTTCTCAGGAATAATAGCTCTAGGGGATGTATGTTCTGTTGCAAATGACTACCATGCATATGATGAGAATACTGTAAATAAAATGATAATATTATGGGAATAAATAATGCAGTGGTGAAAAGACCCAAGAAAACAATGAGGTAAGTGAAGTTATGTAACTTATCCAAAGTTGGCAGCATTTCCCAGTATTTCTGGCATTTCTGAGTTCTGCACGCTCTCTGGATGAGTCTTCCATTTACCTTTGTCAGGCAAGCATGCCAACAGCTCTTACCCAAGCACCTCATGACATTCTTAATTACTTCTATGTCTTGACTAATTTTTAAGATCATGGAGATTATCTCAAACAACAGGTTTAATGTTTAAACTTTCCAACAAAACTTTCAGTCTTTCTTTTCTTTGTTTTTGTTTTGAGCCTTAGATACTGAGTAGCTTAATCTTTACTCTGATGTGTGTGTATATGTTTCTGTGTTGGCCTTGTCTTTCAAACCCTTAACCAGAGTTAACAGAGTTTAGGATCTGGTCAGCCTTACCCTCCTAAATCTGTTTGTTTCTGAGATGCTCTGTCTTTGGTCATGCACTCCTTGTTTAATGCAGTTTCATTGATGATCACCATTGCCAGAATTAAGTGAATATTGTTAAAAAAAAAAAAAAAAAAAAAAGTTAAAAATTCTAATTTTGCATTGTCAGAAATGAAAATTCATTCTGCCTGCTGTCTGTGTTACTAACATTCATGTTTTTTCAGTATCAGAAGGAAGCGCAGTTTCTGCTTCTCTCGTTATTCATCTTTTCAATTTCAAATCTGGAAGGTTTTTAACTTCCCTTTAGAACATTTTCTTAGATCTTGTATTATTTACAGGCAGTAGTATGTGATATCTGTCAATCACCCAACACCTTGGAAAGGCTGAAGTTATGATCTATATGTTTCCAGTTGACTATGTCAGAGCTTCCTAATGTCAGATGTTTTGGTTGGAATGCACAGTCCTTCTTAGACTTTCTTTCCAAAATCACGTTGGATCCAATGAAAGCTTCACTGGAAACTCTTGTTCCAATGAGAAACTTAGTTCTTTCTGATGTATCATCTTCTGATATCATAAGGATCTGAAGGTGCTCTAGGGCCAGCAGATACTGCTGATGGATTGTGGTTATGCTGTCATGTCCTGAAGTTATCCTACTGATATTCCTTGGCTATTATCTTCATTTGCAATGGACTGAATAACTCCTTTAGAATAGTCAGTATTTTTCTCTCTCGATTCATTCTTTCAGTTATTTTTTCGTTTAGTACTGCAGAAGGATTTCAGACTGGAAGCCATTATTTGTAGCCTTTTATTTGTTTCCACAGGTGATGCAGTGCATTTTCCATATGACGTCAAGCTAGTGTGTTCAGGTCACATAAAAGCAATAGGACTAGAGGTGATGGCCTTAAGTTGCCCCAGAGAATGTTTTGTTTGGGTATTAAAAAAAGCTGCTCAGAAGGAGTGGCACAGTGAGGCAGTGGCACAGGCTGCCCAGGGAGGTGGTGCAGTCACCGTCCCTGGAGGTGTTCAAGAACAGTGTGGATGTGGCTCTGAGAGACATGGTCATTGGGCATAGTGGGGGTGGGCTGCTGGTTGGACTGGGTGATCTCACAGGTTTTTTCCAACTCTTAACGATTCTGTGATTCTTAGAGCTGCCAACCAACTCCTGAGTGGTAATAGCTGCCTTTTGCTATGGCATCTTCAAAAATCACCTTCTAACCACGAATCTTTAAGTGGAATATTCTTTGTGATAATAACAGCTCCTGCTATCTCATTTGGCTGGAACTGGGTTATAGTGCAAATCTTTACTCGTACTTTCATCTTATAGTGCACTGTTGTCTAACTTTGTACATCAGTGTGCTGCTTATGTTGAACATTGCTATCTGTGTTTTGTCTCCCAGCTGAAGTCTCTCAATGTGCCAATTCATAACACTTTTTGATTTTCTTTTAAATATATTTTGTCCTTGTAAAAGCAGCATCTACTGAAAAGTTAATCACTTACATGTCTGATAGCCAAGAGCCTTTGGGCAGGAAGTATTTCAAGACAGTTATTCTTGGAGAAGCATTAGCTAATGCTGTGATTAAATTTTAGGCTTTATGAATAAGTACAATAGGTCTTAACAAATGTAGTTAATTTCTCAAATGCTAGAATACCTGTACAGAATCAGCCATTAGAAATGGATGCATCTTTATTCTACTAAAAAAGAGAGGGTCAGGTACTTGGCTGTCACTGCTTTTAGAGCATGATGGTTGGGGGAAGCTTTTTTGACCTTTGTGGATGGTATGGATTCATAAACTTTAAATGCTTCTGTGCACACATAAACCTTTGTAGATGATATCCACTTCTTGTCGGAGTATGGCACACTTCCTTGCTCCTTGTGCAGGAGTTCTGCAGTGTTTTATTACAGAGTAGATAGATAATGTTCATGTGAACTTAATTGCAACTATTCTTAAATGAAAAAATATCTAGCTAGCATCATTTGACCAGCTTTTTTCCTGCCTAATGGATAAACAACTAGTTTTGATGCAGTTAGTTTTTGTTGGTAGATCTGAAAACAAATGAGAAAAGGTAAAATATTGCTAATTCCATTAGATAAATTGCAAAACTGAGGCAGAAAGTCAAAAGAATTTGCCTGAGGTCATTCAGTATTACAGTGGAAGAGCTAGTGGAGCATCTCCCATGTTTCAGCCCAGTGATTTATATGCTAGCCCATATTGAGTTTCTGTAGCTGAATTCTGTAGTTCTTTTTTTAGAAATTTGCAGATTTTTCTACAACCAGCATTCATCACGAGTGGATCCAAAGTAAAAGTACTATTGTATCAGTCATCAAATAGGTTGGTAACTCTGTATTGCATTTGTCTTCTTGAACTGGCTGAGACCATTTTCTTCTGTCACGTTACACCAAATTTGAGAACATTAAAATAGATGCAATTAAAATAGAAATTAGTGCGACTTCTGAAGAAGGCAGCTTTAATAAGTAATGGCTGTTAAACTATGATGGCTAAGGCGGTACTAGTTGTTCACCTTGAACAATTCATGGAATATCTTAGAACTGCTTTACTTTCATATGCCAACTGATGAATAACCATAAACTACCTCTCAGATAGCTAGAACACTTAACTTTCCATTAATTAATGGACAGATATTTTATATACGATATTCTGTACTTTGGAGAGGTCTCCAACAATCAGATTAGCAGTTGGATGTGTTAAGTAGGAACATGTATGTGCCCACATACAGGTGACGTTTCTCAGGAGTTCATGTATTATTTCTAGGGATACTGGGTGAAGAAGTTCCAGTATTCATTTTGAGAGACTGTCCTCTAAACAGAAAGAACACCTCTGCTGTTTTTTATGTGGGTATCCATAGCTCACCTTGCATTTTGTGAGCCATAAAATGGTCGTGAGTAACCCTTTGATTTGGAAGATACCCCTTACATGCATTTAGAACACTGGGGTCCTAATTTCTGGCATTACTCTCTGTCCTCAGAGCCTGCTGTTGGATTGAAATCTGCTGTTTGGTGCCATACAGTTCCTGCTGGGTTATCAAGTTGTGTGCTGGTGATTCATATCTAAAATTACGCTCATTTCTATTTCTTTGTTTTAAATCACACTTAAAATTATGAATAAAGCTACTTCAGATTTTCTTATATGTTCCACTTCAGCTGAAGCAAAACATCTCTTTTGCTGCCAGAACATTGTAGAGATTTAAATTGGCATCATTCCTTTGAAATCAACAGCCATTCCATTGTACCAGAGATCTGGATTGGGGCCTTGGTTTCACAAATTTAACAGATTTTTAAAATAAAGAGATAAGAAAAGAATGGTAGACAAAAAAAGGTTTATGAGAAATAAAGTGGCAGTATATCTCATCTAAAAAGGTGTGTGCCAAGGAAGCCAACCACAGCAGTCAAAAGAAAGATACAAAACAAAGCAAGAGTTCCATAATTTGATGTGTTTGCCTTAAAAGACAGTACTTCTTGGAGCAGCTCTTCTGCTGCTGTAAAGTGGCATAAGAATACAGATACTAGTGGGGATTTGTTGTTGGTACCCGCAGAGAATCTTGTCTCTGTTATTTAAAATAATGGTTGTATCTTACATTCCTCTGTATATCTGAATAAGCAACCCACTCATGAATTAAAAAGCTCTCAGTGTATTTCCATAAAATCATGCCGACGATAGCAAAGGTTATTGTTGAATCCAGGCATTTTTGAACTGTGAAACTTTTCCTACTTGCATTTCTAACATAATTTGCTGTGGTTATATTTTAAGTGCCAGCCATAAGAAAAAAAAAGGATAAAATTATTTATTCTCTCTTGTGGGTCAGTCACCACTTGGGCGCTTATGAAAGAATCGATGTATATAATGGCCAAAGGGGTTTTGGTATAGCGGGTAGATTTGAATCGCAAGCGTGATTATGTTATTTTACTTAGGAAAAAGTCCTTTTTGTACCTTTTTCACATAAAAAAAGATAAAATCCTGTGTAAATAATAAGTGTTTTTCCTGTAATGAATGTTCCTTTCATTCTGCATTTCTGCGTAATATTGGAAATTGTGTTTTTATTAGAAGAAGCACTGGATGGAAGCCAAAATTTTTTTCTTTTAACTTGATATTTTGGGCTCTGATCTTTGTTAAAACTACAATGGCATGTATCTAGTACAGTCAGAGGTCATTTCTATAGCTACTACCATTTCCTATCATTTCTGGGGAATGTTTGTTTTCAAAACAAAGAATTGGGTTAAAGCTTAAGTATCGTATTGCAGAACATATTTCAAACTGAAATTAAGAATGCTAAAACCTTTCCTTTAAAGGTCAGATGATATTTATTATTATTATAAAAATGATCTGTGATTTATGAATTTAACTTCTCGTAAACCTCCTTTGTAACAGAATATGCAGTCAGAAGCTTAACATTACATTGTTTTCCTTTGACAACGTATCCACGAGACCACTGCAGCTG
The DNA here is from genome assembly GCF_039878825.1 of Excalfactoria chinensis. NCBI lineage: Eukaryota > Metazoa > Chordata > Aves > Galliformes > Phasianidae > Excalfactoria > Excalfactoria chinensis. Next base: position 10,567,577 of record NC_092835.1, on the reverse strand, counting down.
TTCCTTTACTCACAATAGCAGATTAATTAACACAATCATATGCTGTTGGCTCCTACTCAATGAGTAGGTCTGCAGTGGGATAGATAGGTAAATCCTTTAAATGTGTATGAGATAAAGGATATACTATAGTAGTTTCATAACTAGCCAGTTTTGCTTCTGACTAGTCAGCCCTATCAGCAATGGTTCACTGACTACAGAAGCTGTGAGCTTACATTTCAAAGGCAGCCACACCTATTACAGAGCAATAATGCCTGAATCATTGCAAAACCCAAAAATGTAAAAGCAGGGGAATGCTCAGAAATCACCACATTTTGCTCAAATAGCAGGCAATGTGCTTCAAGCGTTTTGAGTTCATCGCCTAACCAGAAAATAAGAAGGGTCATTTTTTGTTGGGTGCTTTATGTTTTCCTTCATTTAAACTTCGGGCATTGCTTTCCTTAAATATCTTAATCTGGTCTTTATTCACCTTTTGCCCAGTGTGTATTAGAAATACTTGCAAGCAGCATCCATGGCATCAGTTTTAAGCACCTAAAGAATTTTTCATCCATTTCTCTGTGTGTGCTAGTGAACATGTGAGCAGCTAAATCTCCTTTTCCTAAACAAACAGTCATCAACAGCATGTAAGTATTTATTTGGCAACTTTAGCTGACATTATAGTGAATGATAAAACCACTGTTATCAGCAATAGAACTTTTCATTTTTCTTTCTTTCTTTCTTTCTTTTTGTCCTTTTGGACTTTAAGAAGAAATAGACCCTTTTGAGGAAAGATGTTTGCAGCAAGTTTAAGAAAATTTCTTTCAGGCTTTCCATTAACATCCACAAGGAAAAATAATTGTGTGCTTTGTTGCGTCATTTACACAAAATCTGAGAAAACTGCAAAGTACTGCATTAAAATTGTCTCAATTTAGGGACAAAGAAAGCTCGTTGTGAGATCTCTCTTCTGGAGAGGCTCTCACTAATTTAATTTCCTTGAGATTCTGTTGTCCATGTTTTATTGCTGTTGAAGTCAGGTGCTTTTACATATTCCGTGTTTTCTGTAATGGTATAAATATGCATTTTGATCATTTTAAAAGAAGCAAACAACACATAAAAAATGAGGAACATGATTGATTTTGATGGGGGCTTTGCTTGCATAGGAACGGCATCATCATACCCACAAATAGCAGAGAGTGAAATTCAGATTTCTTTTGTGCAGCACATTATTTGAAAAATTAACATGCTAATGACACCCAGCCTTATATCTGAGAGGTTTGTTGTTGTTTTTTTTTTGATAACTAATGCCATTTCTTTTGGAAAGGGAGGAATAGAGCTGTTGAGCTGTCTCCAATTCAGTCAAAAATGATAGCAGGAAGATTTCTGTGGAGATGAGTTGTGCAGAATATTTACTTAACTTCTCCGAAGTACTACTTCTCCTTGACGCCTAGTGCTCAAGGCAGAACGTGCTCAGGGCTTTCAGTGTTAGTTTCCTGTCAAAATAATTGCAGGAAGAGTTTCTGCTTCAGCAGAAGTGCTTGCATCATGCTGCAGATCCACCCCCTGCAGAGATGATATCTGCAGCATGTTCTCCATGAGGCTTGCTGAGAAGTCCACATAAAACCGAATGCCTGCAAAACAGTAGTTCTTTCTAGGTGACTTGGAGTGGACAGTGTTGTTTGGCTGTTGGTTGTCTTTTAGATCAAGACTTTACATGACAATTGTTGAATGAGAGTGTGTGCCTGGTTACCTCTGTGATTAACTTACTTTCCATGACCTTACTGTAGTCAGCTAACAAGATGGTGGTGGTGGAGCCCAATGGGCCTTGAAAGGATAGAGAAGGTACAGCAAATGGTTTGATATGTTTATCAGTATTACTCAATAGGTGATACACATTCACACCAGTATTAATCATAGATTTATAGTACTTTTCCCAATAGGTACACATATATAGGTTGCTCTGAAAGTAATGCCTTCTATTTATTGTCATGGAAGCTACAACAGATAACCACTGTCAGACTAAAGACTGTGCAATGCCTTTCTCAGAAGAGAATTTTCCTTCATTTGTTTTGTTTAATTACATTCTTTAAGCCAAATTTGTCCGTGCAATTTCATACAATTTCATACCATTTTCCTTGCTCTGTTTTCAAGCTGTCTCTTGTTTCAGATTCTTTTATATAATTTTTGCTTTCTGTTCCAGTGACACATAAGGAGGTACCTGTGTAAACATTGCTATTGCAGCCTCTGTTGGACATTGTACTGTGTTAAGATAGAAGTGTTTGAATTTATACGACAAATATTGCACCCTTTGTGAAATTTATCTGAAGAACAACTCAGAATCTACCTGAATTCTGTCCTCCCAACCTAAATTTAGTATCTGAAGACCTTTCTTCTTTCGTTAGATTGTCCTTCTCCTGTCTTATATTTACTACATTTAAGGATCTCTCTGAACTTACGTCAATTTCCCGTTTTACAGAAGTTGAAGTGAAATAGTAATAATAACCATCTTTTCCTACTTCTGTGATGGAATAGCAGCTGTTTATGTTGGGACTGCTGTCCATCCGTATGGAGGACCATGGATGAAAGATGGATGGCATTCCCTCAGGCTCTGGGGTTTGCTGCATAAGGTTTCCTTGAGAAGTCTTTTGAAACAAAGAGGTGCTTGATAAAAAGAAAGCAAGTGAGCAACTTAGAAATTAGAGTCACGCAGAGTTCCATCAGTTTGTACCTCCACAACAAAGTGTGAATTTATTTTAAATTAAGGTGTTTATTTGTGTCAAGTCCACTCTGCAATTATAAATATTTAATTCAGTGCAACTTTGCAAGGGTGTTGCAACATACATTTCTTAGAACTTGGTGTATATGGAATGACACAGTAATATTGATGTGTGTGATAGCTTCTACCCGTGGTGTTTGTCTTTTTGTCTGTCAGGTCAGCTGTGCTGAAATGAGCTGTGTGTGTGCCTTTAAATATTTAGATTTACTATAGACTACTTCAAGGATGTTGTTGATGCTAATGGGGTGGATAAGACTGAGAGTACGTGAAATGAGTTTCTTCCAGAAACTTCTCTGTATGCCTAGGCAAGTAATTTTGGCTTTATATGCTCCAGTTTCTCCTGTTTGAAAACACAGATGAGCTTTCTTTGTTGAATGCATTGAGATCTGCGGATAAACATTTGTGCACAAAAGTGGTCGTGTTGCAGTGGTTTGTGATGCGTGGATTCAGTGAAACTGAGCTGAGTTTCACTCCTCTGCTTTTTAATATTTAAGTAGGATAGTCTTTTTTGAACTATATTTAGTGGTATTCTCTGAGTTTGTGGCAGCTGAAGTTCACGCTTTATCATCAGTTATCCAAACTTTAATTAACAGTAACTTCATGTTGGGAATGATGCATGTTTTGTGTGGTACTTTTTTCTCTTATGAATGGTAATCAGAACGCTGAGCATGTAAATGTGCAGGATTCTTATTGGCCTTTGGATGAGGAAATGTAAGCTTTTTCATTTTACTGATCCTGTCACATTAAAACAAGGGGATTTTGATTTAGTCATGAATTACAGAACTTGGTCAAAAAAGTTTTTGTACCCAACTGTCCAGAAGTCCCCAGAAATACTCCTAAAAATAACATGATAATATAAATAATTGGCAAAAATCTCCATTTTCCTCAGATACTGAACATAATACCCAGGCCTGGAAGGTATATCACACAAAAACATGTTTTTTGAAATGTACTTTTACAGGAGATTTTAAAGATGACTGTGGAGTTATTGAATCATCAATGGAAAATGATTAGATTCCCACAAGGAAAAATGATGTTTTACCATGATGTTTTTAAGTTGCAGTACAGGCTTTACTGGTTTACAGTCTATTCCTCGCCATACCAGTAGGATGCTGTCCAGGGCAGAATGGCTTTACACGTGCATTGAGTTCAGTGCTTCTGTGTTTTCTATAATTGATATCTTGAAAAGTAAACAAATAAGTTATTTGCTTAACATTATTTTTCCCCAAAAATAAATATAAAAGTTGTTTCTATCAAATGCCCCCAAATTATTAAAGTGTGGACTGGGAGCAATTGATTTGAGTCTAGTTTCAGTAATTGAGGTTTGCTGCTTGCTCTGCCTTGAAAATGAATTTGTGCCTGAAAAGCTGTCCTTCTATTTTGGGTTATGTTAGCTGTTTTAATGTTAAGTTTTAATATAAGCTGTTGCTTTTTGCGGATTGTGATGTGCTTCTATCCTTAGATCATCATAGCTTTAACAGCATTGTTACTGTAAAATATAGTAGAGAATTACTGTAAAATATAGTAGAGAATTACTGTAAAATATAGTAGGGAATTGCTGTAAAAATTTCTGGAACATGGTCTGCTTTTACAATTGAATGGGGTTGCCATTGACATCAGCATTAAAAGGCCAAACTGAGAAGATGGTATTTACTGACACAGAGGAACGTTTTGCCTTTTTTTCATAGTGCGTTATTAGTGAGCCATGCCTTGTACATGTTTCCCCAAGGAGGCCAAAATTTCCTCATGTTACTTCCATTCCCAGCTTCTGCTTTCTGGAAATCCCACTGCGTTCAGCCCAGGGACCCCTTAACAACTCCTGAAGCATGTAAGTTACCCAAAACCAAATCCTTGTTTTGCTGAGCTCTAAGCAAAAACAGAGTTTAAACATTCTGCTGGGCAGTGACGTGAACATGAAAAGCTTCATCCAGTTGTCAGTGTTAGAGAAATAATCATTCCCTTCCTGAGAAATGGGGTGGCGTTGAGTATGTGAGCTTAGACACTTTTGCAGTACAGAGCTGGTGCAGTTAATAACTTTGAAGTAGGAGAATTTTTCATGCCCGCTGGCCCAGGTTGTGAATGAGATATACCTGGTAATCTTCCTGAATGTACCTGCAAGAGTATCCCACCAGCCCTGTATTCTGTATTCAAGTTTGGATTTGTAAGCTGTGGTTTACTAGAATGGAAGCGATGCCCCCAAATTAACACCTCTAGAAATATTGGATTATGTTCGGAGTTTGTGATCGTTTTTCATGCAGATACCCTGTGAAGTAAAGAATGAATAAGCTGCTCCCTTTGCCATCGTTACCAATGACAAAGTTTTTATTT
>NC_092835.1:10450000-10557500 GCF_039878825.1 Excalfactoria chinensis | reverse complement strand
TGTGTTACAACTTCATTGGTGTCAAATACTCAAAGAGATAACCTATTGTTACCTGGAGAAATTACTGTTGTTGAAGAAAGAATGGTACTAATAAAAATGGAAAGAATATCTCCAGAGGTCGACTCAGGAGGGTTCTTTGTGCAATCAGTGGCAGTTCAATTCTCACCCTGAAAATAATGGATTTTTCAAACCAGATCCATGTAACTGTTCTGAAAGTTTCTGTCATTACAGTGAACTTCTAACTCAGGCATTAGAGGAAAATTTGGATACTTCCAAGGGGTTCTCTCCAACACTAAGCAAAGATATCACCACACCATGGGTTTGACCATATTAAACAGTAGGTCTTATTAGTACTAAAAATGAATCAAACTTGTACGGTTAGAGAATTCTCCATTGAAATTTTGCTGAACTTCTACCTGTTTTAGAACAGAGAGGGGCTTTTTATTGCAGGCTACTGAAAATCTCTTTTGAGAGAAAGCTTTGGTCTCTTTGCTTCTGTTGGTGTGCAGACAGATTCCCTATGCTAAGATGTTGGTCCCTTGGAGGAAGCCAGCCTGACTGCCATCAGGCCTCATGCCATCAGTGTGCTTCAGCCTGGTGCATCCTGTCCCTGTGGGAAAGGCCATTCCTCCCTCAAATGACAGTGCCCACCAAAGCTCCTGTTGTGGAGGCTGGGGCTTTGCCTGTGATGTTGACAGTCCATTACTACTGTCTCACCCCATATTGTTGGTTGCCATCAGAAGACTCTCAGGTATTTTAAACATTTCTTGCCTAGCAACTTTTGCACATAGGTGAAAAAGTTTTGAATGCATACCATTTCCTATGTGTAATTCTGCTTTGACTGGTCTTGAGTGACATCATTCTCAGGGAATATTTTCAGTAATGCTTAACAGTATAAAGTGTTCCCATCCGAGAAACTTGCAAAGTATTGTCAGAGTAAAGATAAATGTGTGGAGAATCGCTGTGCTTGGTTTCAGCTATCGTAATAGCTGTGATACAAATGTTTCTGGTTTGGATCTCAGTTTTAATTTTGAAAGTTGCAGCCATCATAGGTGGGTTACATCTGTGTCTTTTCAGATAGGTGACAAGATATATTTCTGTACTATTTTTTCCCTAAAGGAAAAATTGAGATACCAGAGGGGAGATGCAAGTAATGTTGCAACATTTAGTTGTGAAGCTGTGAATGGAAATTGCCATCACAGAGACTGGATGTTTGTACTCCAGAAAATTAAAAAAATTAAAAAATGTGAAAGTGTATACAGCAAGGAAGGATTCTCTTACAAATCCAGTATCTTAGCAGATGAGTAGTGATTCAACATAGCTAAAGCAAATGTTAATTGAAAAGAACCCTAGAATACAGAGTATGGAAGTAGTATGTGTTTTGGTGAACAGCATGTGCTTCAGCAGTGCAGCAGCAGTTCCTTTCTGGAATGTCATTTCTTCTGATCTGTAGCACTCACCATTGTCCTGTCTGGTGTCTGAGCTGCATTTCCTAAGTAGCATCTTCCCATCATTGTTTATTTCAAACGCATAATGTTACTCTCCTGATTATTGTCGTTTGGCTGCAGTTTTATGATAAAACTTATTATAATATCAGTATAGAGTTACAGTGAAGCAGTGACAGTGTTCAGTTGTTCACCCTTTATTAAAAATATTTCAGCGTATATCAGCAAACTCCTCTGCCCAGCAGTAAAGAGGATCCTGCTTTTGTGACAGTCACCTTTGACTCCCATGAACAGGCACATATCTATAGCGAAATATCACATACCTGTGGCCAGAAACGGGCCAGTACTAATGCAGTACTTTAAATTATTTCATTTTCATTTGAACATTTTCACCTTTTCTCAACCCCATACATTACTTTTTTAGGTTGGCCAGTCCCACTGTAGACAGCTTTCAAATGTTAGTGGTTGCAAGCCAGTTTGTTATGTACCAAATTCTGCACAGCCTTGCCAGCCTACTGGAGTGGCTCCCACTAGTACCATCCTGAAAAGGCATGGAAACATGTGTCTCCACAAATGCAGTAGCCTGCATTCTCAGAGTTTAAATTAGTCTGCTGATTGAGATGGTATTTATTGCATAGTGGCTTAATTTAAGCTAGTAGTTGGCCAAAATGAAAATCTTAAGTCCATCTGAATTGTTCAGTGGGAGTTTGTGTCTACATTTCTGTACTTATCCTCGTGCTTTTGTTCAGAGGTTTATTTTGTACATTAAATTCATAGGCAGCTTTGTCAAGCAGACCAATGTTTTGGAAGTTTCACTTAAAGCTATCAGTTTTACTATCCGTACAGAGTGTTTATTGGCTCTGTTTAATGTTTTCATCTTGTACGCTGCAGGTAATTTTACTTCAGAATAGAGAAAAAAAGGCAAAAACCTGCTCTTTCTCTGTTTGTTACAGATGTTTCCAGTATAGACTTGTGAAACTCCACTCTCTTCCAAATGTGACCTGTGTCTATAATCCTTTCTCACTAACAAAGGCATTTTAAATTAAAAGTGCCCATTTTGAAAGATGTGATATTGCTGAGTCATTTTCTCTAAGTCAGTGCTCCTTTTAAGGGTTATGTTCCCCCATTCTCTTGCCCTGTAAAGATCTTCTTTCTTGCACGCCTCAACTTTCTGAGGTCAGGTCATTTTCTGACAGCATTTTATGTCCTATGAGCATCCAGCTGGTAATTCAGTGTTGGTGAACACTTACATGATGGTTACGAGAATGGTCAGTGATTCAGAAGATGTTGATCAGAAAGGGTGCAAATCATAGTAAAGCTTTTCTCAGTAAAGGGAATCAAGCACTTAGCAGAAAGGAGACTGAAGGATTGTGCTCTATTGGGAGGACTTAATTTATCTGCTGCTGCTTTGGGTCTTATGGAGGAATGGTTACATCTCCATGAATCTGAATAAGGAAGCTTCACCACTGTCTGCCTTGAGATTCAAGAAATTCTTCTGAACATTTTGGTGCTAAAGGCTAACTAGAGGAATTGGCTCTCTTCACTTTGTTCATTCTAGATGCTTACTGTTAGGAGTTTTGGTTTACAGAAACCAAGCATTTATTTAAGATAGTTCTGTATATGTTTGCATCAGTCAGCACCAAATACACTCATCTGATTGCAGTTATTTCTTCTGGCATGGATTTAATTGTATCATTATCTACAGGATTTTTTTCTTAGCCAAATGTTTCCTGCGCTTTACATTAACATATGCAACTAACATCCACATGGTGGTCAGAATATTTCCAGAACGTTTTCCTGTATTTCTGTTTTCCAAGATGGTCGGTAGCTAAGCCTGGCCCTTGTAGGCATGGCAGAGGAGCTCATGAGAACATTTTGGCTGAATACCTGGTGATACCCATGAGGTACGGGAGCAGTGGTTGTTCTGCAGTTAACAGGGAGGGACTAATTCCAGGGCAAGGAAGCTTTCAAAATCAAATGAGCATCACATCGCTGTATGTGTCTAATCTAAAAGAAAAGGGGGAAAAAAAAAAAGCAGTCTCTCTGCAGTGTGGGAGTGAAGCAAATGAATATGGCCTTTAATACACTTTTTAATTTTTCAACACTGTATTTTGCCAACTTTAGTTCACTTTGTTGACTATTCAGTCAGACCGTTTTTAAATTAAAAAGGAATACATGGTTGAATTATTTATTAAACAAAAGGTGCTTCTGTGCATGCAGACTACCTGTTTTTTGAATTTCTTTTACCATTGGAGTTTGCGGAAATAGATTTGAGAAAGTACATTGCTAATAAGCAAAGGATTGGAATAACTCTCCTTCTAAAATACGTCTGTCTCTGAGGCAGCTAATAAACTAAATTGTGTCTGACTGGTCGCAGAAAGAAATGGTAGATCTTCATTCAGATGTGCAATTTTGACCTTATTGTTGTTTTCTCAGTCTGGCAGGCTTCATATAGACAAAGGGTTATTAATTTCAGGTAGAAATATAAATGTGGAGGAACGATAAACAGGTGGAAGGAAGCATGCAAAAAGTTTGTTCCTTGTTATGGGCAGCATGTCCCTCTGGGTCACTGGTTCCCATTTGGGTGGTGATGATAAACACTTTGTGCAGCTGCCTTTGTCTCAGCACTATGCATTGCTGTCTTTCCATTGGTGCTCCAGATTTATTTCCCTTCAGTTTTGGGGGGAATGTGGCTTCATTGTGTTTGATCCTTCCTCATCCCATTCTCCAAAAGAAAACTCTTTCTTGTCTGGATGTAAATCACTTTGCTTTTTACCTGAGACCTCTGTCCAACGTCAGGCTAGGAAGCTCTGAGAGACCTTCCATAAGTCTGTGAGCTTACTTAAAAATTAGTGGGCTGTTTACCTAGTATGGAAAGAGGAATTAACTCAGTGAATCTGTGGGACCATCTGTCTGAGAGGTTGATATTTCTCATCCCTGATGTGGTGCACGATAACTATGTAGGAAAACAGTGATACAAGAGCTTCAGTGGGTGCAGAATGCCAGCTGAGGCAGAAAAGAGGCTTTGGAGGTAGGCTCATGAGGCCAGGAGGAGCTCCCAGTTGCACTGGTGTGGAGGGAGCTGCAAGGCTGTCTCTGCCGAGCATTGGGCTCCGACATGGCCTGTGGCAGGAAAGCAGCGAGCAGCAGCAAGTGACTGGGCACACCCTGGCTTTCATATCTACAGATGGAGACCTAAAAGATTGCAGGGCCACAGTCCAACACCAGCACATGTAAAATAAGGCTCAGGATTTAGATAACTCTGTTCCAGCATACTGACGTGCGTGGCCGCGGTCCAACTCCAACACATGCAAAATTAGTTTCAGGATCATTCCAGCATACTGAAGCCTATGCCTAAACACGTTATTGCCACTAGCTCAGCTAAATCAGAGTGTTCAAAATAGTATTTTTTCTCTTTCTTTACCAGTATAGTTCTCTTGAAACACTGTATATTTTCATGGTAGAAAATGGAGATTGGATTATTGATATATCAGCTCCATATGCAGCATTTCTTATTTTTGTAGAGCAATAGTAGCATGTTAATATTAGTGTACTCTAAGGCTATTTTACAAAACGTGGGTACAAGTTGACCTACTAATGTACCTTTTGAGATACATCATTAGTATAAAAAAATTAATGAGCCCGTTCAAATGATACCGTGTTTAAAGACATCTTGGTCCCAATATGTCTGCAATGCACTGTGAAACCAATGAGGAAAAAAGATACCAAGCAGTCAAAGGACCCCTTCTTAGGATTAGAAGTAACAAATTTAATCAATATTTTCTCCATTATAGCAAAACTCCTGCAATTAACATATTTTTAGAAAAAAAGGTGTTGGTAAAATAGACTCAGAACTACTCATAAATGTTTCTTCAAATACAGATTTATTTTATTTTATTTTTTGTGAAATGCAGAAAGAAGTTGTATACTTACGTGGCACGTATCACTTAAATGGGAGAAAAACTGCTGGGCAATCAAAGCACTCATTTGATAGCACTGGAAAATAAAGCGTAAGGAAATAGAAATACTGTATTTTGTCTGTACTGTCATAGTCCGTCCATGTGTTCTATCATATGCTGTGACATTATCCACTTTTTGGAGACTCTGTCAGCACCTCTGTAATCAGTAATCCGTAAACAGAATGACAGCTTTACTTCTTTTTGTTGAGAGGAAAACGTGTTATTCAGCTATGCTAACCCATACAATTTTCTTTATGTGACTGATTCTAGTGATGGTTTCTTTCTTACTGGGGTCTACAGAAAGATGATACTGTGACATTTAAGTAATTCATATTTTCTTTATTAGAAGGGTTTTATATAATACCTGATGACCCACTATTGGCTCTTGTATCCTGATTTTACCACTCTATAATGAGGTAATAATTATGAAAAGGGTTCTTCTTAAGTTTGCAGAGACTTCTGCAATGATACCGCATGCCCCAAGACCTACTGACAGTGTGTCTAAGTCCGTCATTCTGGCTTGAAAAAATTATATAGATATATGTATATTTACAGGATTTCTCTAAGCCCAGCAACTTCAGGTGAAGCTTGACCAGAGCGGTTATTAAACATTTCCATACAATTACTCAGTAGATTTTAAATTATATTTAATGGATTTTGAACACTGTGTGGAGCTGGGTGTTAATTTGTGCTTTTTAGACTCTCACAGACTCTGTGTTGTTGGGCCCATGGGAGGAACTTACAGAAAAATAGATTCAGTTCTGCTCTCTTCCACTTGGATTCACCATCTTCTCTACAGTTTACTAATAGTCTGGGATTTTTTCCTAGCATTGCCTGTACGCTGTACCGAATGGTTCTGTTTCCCCTCTAATGTAGTTTGGCAACAGGTTAGAGGTCATACTGAGGTACTACTTACCTGTTTGGTTTATAAATATGTAGAGATGCTGACATGTGGAAGCAACAGAGTAAGTATGGGAGCAAGAAGGCGGCGGGATATTCATTCACAGAAGTCCAGTTAGTGGTTATTTTAGTTGATTAGCTAGCAACTTATTTTCTCCCCCATGAAATTGCCTCCACAGATCCTTACTTCTGGAGCTTAATCAGCAGTAGCAATCCATCCCAGGAGTGGGAGATCAGGAGTACTTAATTAAAGAGGGACTGTAAGGCAACTCTCCCAAATTGGATATCTGATCTAGCTTTGGCATCAGGAGAGCAATGCTAGGTAAAAGTGTTTATCGAGCTCCATGTAGACCCTCTGCAAATCTCAGAGATGGGAATATGATGCAGACAGCCTGTAGAAGCTGCTATAACCTGAGTACTATGGGCTTTAGGGCCATCTGGTACCTGAACACCTGCCTAGAAATAACACATACATATCCAAAAGATGGTCCAGTTTGATAGCTTCTGTGCTTAGATTCCCCACTGGAATTTTCACCAAAAGCAATGAACAGTCTGTAGAAAGTGTGGAAAGACCTCATCCTATCTGGTCAATAATCAAGTGCCCATTTCAAAACTAACTCAGCTGAGTCAAGAGTTTGGGTAGGAAAATGAGTGAGATTTACATGTGAACCACGGACAGCTGTTAGCATGAACACAGGGTGAGGATCAGGGTAATCTAAGTCTGTTTTTAAATTAGGAGGAGAAAACTGTGTAAGGATTAGTCATGTAGGAGGTTTGGGAGCTCACTTTCCTATTGAAAGTACAAATGATGAGAATGAACATTAGCAGTATACCGCAGTATACTAAGGAAAGGTCTGTAAGTAAAGACCAGAGTAGCTGATCCAAAGTGTGTTTTTCTTGTGAAGATACATGCTCTCTACAGAGAAATACAATAAGGTGTTCTGGCAGCTCAGATGTGCACTTCTGAAGAAAGCAAGAACAAGCAGAAGCTCATCACTGAGAGTAACTAATGTTACATTCAAGTCAGCAAACAGATCTGTTGTTCAATAAATGAAGAAGTACATCCTGTTTTAAAGCATCCACTTTCCTGTGGAAAAATTATATGAAAACTAGTGGAATATCATGAACCTTATCAGTGAAGAACAGCTTAACAGCTTTGATCTATAAATCCAAGTTAAGGAATTGGGTTGGCAAAGACATGGTACTGAAATAGCAGAAATGGAAAGCCAGTGAAGGGGTTATGTGATTCAAGAGCCTTGCATGCAAAGGATTTAGAAAAGGTACTAGCAGAGATGGTATGATAGGGAGCAACTAAGTGATCCATGGCCATTTGCTCAGTACTCATTAGCTGAGCAGTGATGCCATGAAACAGGCAACAAAAAGCAAGCATTCTCACAGTCATACTTGGTGTGTTCCTGATGCTTGTTTACTCCAGCAAAGGACTTTGCACTGGTCTGACTGCATAAATTGCAACCTAATCTTATTTTTAATTATGATGGTGCATGTGCATATGATTTCAGAACATCCCTAAAAGTCAAGAGCATTGGAAACAGGCTGAAGATGTTCGGTATGTTTGCACAGGCCAATATTAAAAAAGTTTCTTCAGCCCTCTTTCCACTTTCATTTTGATTAAACTTCAGCAACATTAGTATTTCAATAACATGCTAAGGTCCTGATTCAAGTCTAATGTTGAAGCGTCACTGAATTCAGTGGGATTGAGGAGATATACAGCTGCAGGATTAAAGTGTAAGGCTAACTTTCTTCTTTCGGAGTGCTAACAATATGTGTGATGTTATTCAACTGTAGTCTTCTTGGGGCACAGACTGCATTCTGTTTCTTTCGTTAACTGACGCAGTATTGCTTGTTAATAAAGCAATACAGAAAATGAACTATTTTGTGTTTTATCAACAATTTGCATTTTACACAGTATTTCATTTTAAGTAAGTATGAAATCTTACCCTGAATGGTAAGATGTAATTGCTGATCATGTATCTCTTTGTTCCAGACACTTTTATAAAAGTGTATGTATTATGTATGATGTGACCTTCAAATGTCATGAATGCGTTGAGCAATAAACTGTCAATATTTGTGGCTATAAGGTACTAGATGACTTTTACAATAATTGGAACAGCTTTATTAAAGGCTTGGATCACTCAGCTGGTTAAAGAGAAAGACACAGGCCAATGTTTATCTGTGAGTGTTCTTCTGCCAAATGTTAAATGAACGACATTTTAAGATACAGAAGATATCTTCTTTCTTAAAGAAAGAAAGGAGGAGTAAAAAGGCCTATGAGTAAAATTATTCTCTAAAAAAATCTTTTTTAATACTACAAATTCTCAGTCCAAATAGAGCTTTGCAAGCGAATGAGTGGTGAATAAGCCAGGAGTTTGGACTAGGTGATCTCCATGGGTCCCTTCCAACCCCTATGATTCTGTGATTCTGTTTTTTGAGTTCTCCATCTGATTTTGGTCACAGGATTCTTCAAGCAATCAGACAGCTAAAAAGATGCGCTCTGAAAGTGTGTTTGGACTCTGATCATCTCAAAAGGTTTAAAGATCAGTAACAATTTGCAAAGTAAGACCACTAAGAACTCCAGAACAAAAACTGTAGGGAAACTGATCAAAATGAAGAGGATAAGAAACACTTTGTGATAGACAGCTTAATTTTGGTTAAGTGTCTATTGATGTTTCTTTATGCTATATATGTAGCCACTTGCTTGTTTCTCAGAATGCTCACCATAGTAAAAATCCTTACTATAATACCTGAAACTTGCATACATGCCATATTGTTGAGCAACCCACTGTGTGTGAAAGCTGCCGACTGTCTGTGTATCATGTGCCCAGAGTATAGGCTTAGGGTGTACATATTGCCCCAAAGTCGCCAATTAGCTTAGAATATTCTGACCCCTCTTCTGTTGTGCTTGAAATAAGACCTGTGGAGATCCCACATAGCCAGAGGTTTTGGTGATGGTCACTGTGTGCCCACTTCCAGATGTGGCACGTTTTATGTGTAAATCGATGTATTTTGCTCTGGTTTGTACTTTAGATTTAGCTTGTACTTTAAATCTGCTAATGCACTCATCGGCAGCGCAGGCAGTTGTGTTTGCTTGTGCAGGTCGGAGGGCTAAGTGGGAAGTCTGATGTCAGAAGCGGTATCTCTTTATTTACCAGTGGAACCTTTGGTATAATCTTTATTTCTAATAATACAAACAATACGAATGCTGTTTTCTCACTAGAAGGCCTCCTTTCCAGTTCTGGTCTAAAATAGCTCTCTGTTTAAACAAATTCTCTGCCAATCCATATTAATGCTCAACAGTTTAAGATTCCCATATATGGTCATTCTAAAACCTAAATCCTTGATGAAACAATAGAGACAGCAAGTTGTTCCTGACCTAAGACATTAGTAAATCTTTCCGGAGGCCTAAAATATAACTGTAATATTCAGTAATATTAGACTTTTATTTTAAGCTATGAACTTCACTAGCAAGAAGTGTAGGAACATCTGCTAAATGGATTCTAACTTCAAACTGTAAGCACTGGGCCAGAGTTTGGGCCATTTTCATCTAAACATATTAACTGAAGCCACTCCAGGTAGATGAAGAGATATCATTAAGTAAATCCCTGTTTTCAGTATTATTCAGGCTTTCTCTAAGGAAATAAAGGTAAGGCATGTTTTCCCAGAAACTTTTGTGTTCCCTTTGCTGCTTTCCAGGGAACGAGGTGGTCAGAGTCCAGGCATATTTGCATAATGATGACAGCAGCGACAGGATTAAAATGTTGAATATCTTCTAGCTATCTTCTTGACATTAAATTGAGAATAAAGTTTTTCCTGCTAAGGTAATTGTATACAGAGTAGGTTTATCTAAGTGGTTTATAGATCTTTAAAAAATTGCCTCCTGGTGTTGCACCATAGCGTTCATTAACTTTTGCAGGCAGTTCTAAACAACTACAAATATTTTGAACTTCCGAAATATACAAAAATGTGGGATTATGTGCAGCTTTAAAAGCTTCTGGATGTATTTTCGAAGGGTTCTTTAATAATGCCTGAAAAATGCGAGAGCGAGCACATATTTCTAAGTGTGATTACCTATTTAGTGAGCTGATTACCTTTTCCATGTGATTGCCTGTTTTTGGCTAATTTGGCAATCCTTGCGTTGGCAAATTCCAACCGACTTTGCTGATAATTTAGTCTGTGTGAGGAGTGCAGTTCACCTCCTTTGAGCATGAAAGTGCCTCTTTGTGAATCCTTGTGCTTGTACATACATGCAGCAAATAAATTCTCTTCCAGAATTTAGAGGACACGTATGGAGAGGAGCCTTTGAAAATTTGCTGCTAACATGACTGAAGTCAGTGCTGCTACCCAACCAACTGAAAGCATGCTTCTTTGTACAGGAGCAGTCAGTCCTTTTCTAATCACCTTTATAAGCTCATCCCAGAAAGGTATACCAGTCTTGCAGAAAACTTGGGGAAATTTCAGATTTGCTTTTATTTTGCATTCTTTTGTGTGGTTGCTTGATTTTCATTTCAGACTGTGCGGCAAACAGGTTTGTTCACATTTTGTTCAAATTGGCCCTTTGGTTATGTAGCCCATTACTGCGTTCTGAGATGGATGTGGAAGTGAAGGGTTCCTTGCATTTTTCCCATTAGGACATGGGATGGTTAAGTGCACAGCCGGAGGACTGCAAGTTTTCAAGACAAAGTCAGTGGCAGTTGTATCTGAGTCCTTGGTAGGAGAATGTCACCATTAAGGTGTGCAGAGCTCTGCACCAGGCCTAGTCACTTCTACTGCTTGTTTGTTTAAGGTCCAGAGTGCAGGTGGGGTGGGTGGCTGTTTTGGATTGGCATGACCTGCCTGCCTCTGTGTGAGCCTCTGTCCTTGAGACTGACTTAGCCTTATGGTCACCCAAGGTGTGACACAAAGACCAGCTTCTCATTTAGAACTGAATGAGAATGTTTCTTTGTGCGGTTCTGTCTGTGCTGTGAGCAAAGCGAAAGGAAAGCTCAGTGAATGTAAGCTGGGATACAAGCTTTGGAAGCCTCACATCTAGCTTGAACATCTATACAATATTTCATACGTGATTCTATTATTTCCTGCACTTGAATCCAGAAAGGTAGGAGTGGGCCGGAAGATATTCAGGACTTAGACCTGCCTGTAATGGAAGTAGATAGTAAAAAAAGAAGTCTAATCTCACGTGCATCAAGTACTCATCGTGTAGACCACATAACTCAGTGAACCACAATGACTGCAAGATAAGTAACCATTCTCTTTCCTTCCTGATCTTTTATCCTCGGAATTGAGCAGCCTGAAAACCATTGCTCAGATCCCAAGTAAATCATAAATTAGATGGACTTGGTGGGGCTTATCCTAGTTCTGCAGGTCTGTAAAACATTAGCAAAGTGTCGCATGCTTTAACGTAACTGAGAGCTTATACTTCAGAGGGGGTAACAACAGCAGGAGAAAGGGGCACATTTGAGGTGCAGAAAAAATAAGGTGGAATGTTTTTGTTCCTGCACATACACCGTTGTTGCCTTAGCCTGCATTCATCAGTTTGCCTCGTAACTCTTTCCATGCTAATTATTTATCCTTTTCCTGTTTTGTGGTTTTGTTTTCCTCGCTTTCAATGTATTGTTTTAAGAAAGTGTTAAAATGAACTCGATAGCAGTGAGATGTAAATGCATTTTAAAGCACATTTTAAACTTAAGTGCCTTGACAAATAGGTTCACTTTGCCGAAATGGGGCCCTAGTAAGACGAAGCTGGGGTAGCGTTTGATGGGGACAGACGACAGCCTTAAACATATCTTTTCATTGTTGGAAATAAAAGGACTTAGATGTAAAGCTGTTCATTCAGGTAGTGATGGCCTCCAGTGCTTCGGTGGGCTTTGTAGGCAGAGGAATTCAAAAGAAAACCCCTCAGCCCAGCTTTAAAGTCTTAGGAATGCTTTCACTGTGGGAAGAAAAATTCTTCAAGGTAAGGCCCCTGTTGGAGTAAAGCCTTTGGAGCTATCTACTGTATGTCTACTTAAATCTAAAAGAAAACTCTTCAGACCACCCACATCTTTCTTTGCTTCATTGTTGTTTTCAGTTTGCTTTTTCAGAGGGATTAGTGCTAGAGTAAACTCCATCGTCTCGCTGCCTTGAAAAAATTCAATTTTGTGTAAAGTGAAAATTAGACTCTTAAATCTGCAAAGCGAGCTGTTTATCTTACAAATTTATTCTTTTTTATTGGGCCACACATATTCTAGATAGAAAGATAAAAGGCAAATGGATAACAGGCCATCATTTAGAGTGACATATAGCAAAACATAACCAGTCGACTTATTCTGTAAATTCCTCCTGAGTGGCTTGTTAGCTTTATCTATATATTTATCTATAATGCTCACATAATATTTATTGAAAACAAAAAATAAAATCCTGCAATTTATCATCATGTATTCTGTATTTTGCACTTCAGAAATGCTTTTTGCACTCAGGAATTCTCTTTCTCCCAGAGCGGCTTAAGACATGAATATATACAACTTCGGAGGAGAACAATAAAGTGGCAAATCTAAACTCTTTAGGAAGCTTGGAGTTAAATACTAGCACCTATATGTGCTTTCCTGGGTTCTGAAAGACAAAATACGCTCTCCATTACACTCTTTCACATACTTGTGAATAATTCAAAATGACAATTACTAGCCCTGTAACCTAAATAGTGTTCTGTAACCCGGCAGCCTAAGAGCGATCAGAAAGCGTTAAACAAGAATGTCAATTTCTAGAATCAGATTTTGACTTTTGGAAATTAGCAATAACTCGATGACATGTATGGCTAAGGTAAGCATTTGTACATCATCCCTTATTACAACTTAAAGCAAAATTGTCTACAGAGTGACCGTTCAATAATAAATAATAAAGTGCCTGTTAGTTCTACCCTTGCCAGCAATGTGGTAGTTGGATCTCTGCTCTTTTGTGAACAGTTCTTATTAGAGTGAAATGTCTAAGTCTTTCCTACGTCCATCACTTCCATTTAAAGGGAAATGCTGCGTAAACTGCACTATGTTTCCTGACAGCTTTAGTTATGTATCAGCTGGGTAGAGGCTGAGCATTTTCAGTCAGTAGTTCATGGTTGAAATAATCGAGGCTCTACGTGCAGATTATAACTATATGCTCCCCCCTTCAATACAGACCACGTAGCTCAGCCTTTGCATCCAGGACTGGTAATGTGCCCATGTGTATCGCATGCCCATGGTTGTAAATCCATTTCAGAGTCTCAATGTGTGCCACGGTGCTTTTTGGTGATAATGTGAATTGATACACTTGTATGTGATCTAACATGACCCTCGAAATACAAGATGATAGCTGAGTCTTGTGTAGTGTAAGTAATGACCTTCTAAAAACATTGTGCATTTTATAATTTCTGTGCCAGTTATTTTGTCCATAGCCTGCTTGAATAATAGCAGCTTCTTCAGAATGGCTGAGAATTATGGTTTCTTCCTATGGCAAGAGAGATGAGATGTCCTGGAGTTTCACCCATTGTATTTCAATGCAAAGAGTAAGTGTAGCTATGAAGATGGAAGGAGAAAGCCTGGGTGAAGGGTCAAAGGAGTCCCCCCTCATCTGACCAGATTCTGTGATATGAGGTTACTTGCCAGGTCACACGTTGTTTCTCTAACGCATTGCATAAGTTAATTAGCTTTGTGTGTAGGCATTGCCACTTCTGTTGGTCTGCCTGTCCCTGTGATTCCGTTTTTATTGGGGAGGGGGGTTTAACATGCTGATGCAAACTTTCTCCGTCTAAAATCACGCATATTTTTACAATACTTCCAAATTAAATAGACTCAACAAAACAACAATTTAAAACTTTGGGGGGAAAAATTAATAGGAACCAAGCAAAAGAAGAAATCAAACCAGCTGCTGACACAGCTGTTTCTTTTCTTGTATAATTCAGTTCAATATAAAGGTACCATATGCTGCTTAAAATGATGATAGGAAAGATGAAATAATTTAAGAGAATAACAAGAAAATACATGAATTGTCAGCATTCTGTCAGATTTAAAGAATGAAATAGACAGGTGTAGTATTGACATGCTTAACTTTGTGTTGTGTTAGCAGTTTTAGTGAGAAAACTTCTGACATGTGCTGAAGTGATGTGAGAACATTTCTGTGTTGCAGACATTGGAGAAGAAGCTGGGAGATCTGTAGGAGTCCAGCAGCCAGCTTTACTGAGAGACAGGAGCCTTGGTTCTGCCATGAAAGACTGCCCATATTGTGGAAAAACATTCAGAACATCACATCACTTAAAGGTCCACTTGAGAATACATACAGGTGAGAGGAACAACAGGAACGGAGTGCTGTCTGCACATGCGATGTGTGTGGGGGGGTGTACATACGGTGTGGCGAGGAGCCTTAATTCCCAGGGTGGATTCGGATTCATTAGCCGGAGAGAGTCTTTTGAGAAAGACATATGACAGTCTTAAATAAAAGCACAAGGAATGTGTTGTTGGATAAAGACCACTTTAATAGAATCGTCTTTTCCCAGTTGAGGTTATTTCTGTCTCCTTCCCTGCTTCATCACTGTTTCCTTCAATTACCCTTGTCCTTCAATAGGCATAAGCCTATTGGTTTCAGACTTAGTTATACTAACTGCTTCAAAGGCCTTCCTTAGCATCTACTTAGGGATTCTGTATGTTTTGCTCAGTTACTATTTTTGTTCCATTTAACATGCTCATTTTTAACCTCTCACTGTTCCTATGAATACATCAGCTTCATGGATCTGCTTTTTTTTCTTTCTGCACTAGAACTCACTCAACTTACTACTTGTCTGTAATCAAACTTACTGTGATTTGCAACATGGTAAAACTTCCTGTGTTTTATTTTAATAACAAAGCTGGATTTTCTACCCTACAGAGACTTACTACTGGTCTAGATTCTACCTTTATTTTTGGGTATCACTGATCTAGATTCTGGAAAAATATAACCATGCTATTTTAATTGTAATACTATGTTTGCTTAAAAGTATATATGTGCTTGGTAGAGTTCATTTAGAGACAAAGTGTGGATTTAAGAAGTGCTATTATATCTGTATTTAAAATCTATCATAGAATATCAGTCCTCAGATCCTGTTGATGTCATTTTATATGGTCAATCTGATGCTGTTTTCTTCCAGTTCCTGGATGTTGCAGTAGAGCTTCAGGGGGTGTGCAAAGCTGGAGATTTAGGACACTTGTTTTTGTAGGCAGGCACAGTGGGCACTGCAGATGTGCCGTCATTTTATTTTTATAGCATTTTAAAGAAATTTCAGGACGTTACAGCTATTTTTCTGATCAATAGGTAAAATAAATTGCATAAATAAATACATTTCCAGTTCTACCTCTCATGTGAATAATATCACTGTAATTTTTTATCTCATGGAGATAGAAGCTAAGAAGTATTGGCCTCCCTTCTCAAAACCAGCAATCACATTTCTCCTATGTGCTTGCACAGGTGTAATGCTGAATACTGGCTTTGTGAATATAAGGCCTGAGTTTGAAAAATTAAAAAAGAAGGTTGAAATATATTTAAAGGAAAACATTTCACAGTTTCTTCCTTTTATTTTTTTCTCTTTGGAGTAGGAATCGACCACATTGTTTTTGTCTAAATTTTGCAATTTAGATTTATTATTATTAGATATGTTTTAAAATGTAGTCTCTGTTTGGATTGCAGTCTGTTTAGGGCAGGAATATGCTTTTCTGTGTCTTGGGCTTGGTAGGAAAAATTGAATGCAGTTCAAACTCTATGTGTGTGCTCTCCAGCGCTGTAAAAATAAAACCAGTTATTTTATTGGGAAATAATCCTCTAACTGTGAGCTTTAAACAATTTGACATTTTTACTAAGGAGAAGCAAAGGAAAATTCTTTAAAATAACCTGAGGATACCCATCTCTTTCTTTTACCTTATTATATGGAGGTCATTTTGTTGTTATAAAGATGGCATTGATCACGTGTTTGGTGTTGGTGGCTTAGAACTAATGGAAAGTGAATGAACTGC
The DNA here is from genome assembly GCF_039878825.1 of Excalfactoria chinensis. Lineage (NCBI taxonomy): Eukaryota > Metazoa > Chordata > Aves > Galliformes > Phasianidae > Excalfactoria > Excalfactoria chinensis. The sequence goes on along the minus strand of NC_092835.1, from coordinate 10,541,195 downwards.
AATGGAAATATTCCTTAACATTTTCTATTAAAACTTGCCAGTCAAAATTAAAACAACTAAAGCATGTAAAGCATCACATAGAAAAGAAAAAAGAAAACATCATACAGACTGTTACAACATTTGCAATATATTTAAAAGGCATTATAATTTTAAAATAGATAAAGATCAATTTCCATTAGGTTGAGAACAAAGTATTTGTAAATAATGACAAGAACATGCTTAAATGGTGCAGTGTTTTACATATTGGAAGTAATCATAATAAATATTATAAAAATGTAAATTGGCAAATTACTAGAGTTATTAAATAAAAATTAAGTTGCTTTGCTCTAAATGGAAATGATGTAATAGATATCAGTTATTAAACAAATATTGGTTAGCTCACACTACCAGGGACAGTTTCCTGCTTTTATGTCATACTCTGTCTTTATTATATGCCAGGATCATATAACTGACTGATAAAAAACACTTTACTGTGTTTCTCCACTACATTAACTCAATTACTGTTCTTGTTCTCACAGCACCTGTTTGTTAGTGAGGAGCTCAAGCAGTTCAGCAGAAGTCAGGTTCCTTCGAACATCTGTGTGTTTGGAGGCACATGAGTAGGTTGGTTTGGTACGCATGCCAAGACAAGACCCGAAGTCTGATCCAGCCAGGAGGTGCTTCCGTGGCAACTGGCCCAAAAAAAGCTAGAGAAGCTGTTTAATCCTTCCTGAGCAGAGGGTGCTACGCTCTGTTTTAAAAGCATTGCCCACTGACTTGGGTTGCTTCTTTTTCTTTTGTAGGATATTCTGTAGTTGCAGCCTTCTCAGCGCTGGATCTCAGTGTCTGTGTAGTTTGCTATCATATAACCTTCTCAAAACCAAACCAAACCAAAGCAGCCACCAAAAACTCAGTGGAGTCCCAACCTATAATTGTAGGGATTTCTGTACTTCTTTCATTCTCTGCTTTTAACCTGCCAGAGAATAGTGCAGCTCTTCTAAGAATTTCAGAAGTGTTAGTAGTAATGGCATTGGAAAAGAATCAGAGCCATCAGTCAGGCTAGGACAAGTAAAAACTGGATCCAGGTTGTAACAGACAGTAGACATGCAGGGGAGGAGCCCCTTTGTGATTCATGCTGGTGGTTATAAACTAACTCTAGTACAGCTGTGAAGTGCAAGAATTCCCAGAGTTTATGTTTCTCTCCACTGCAGGCAGCAGATTATAGAGTTCTGTCATTCAAGGAGCTGAGCATCTCTCTATGTTCCTTGGTGCTCTGAGTTCCCACCAAAACTTAAGAGACATGCATGGTTTTTACTGTACATACCTAGAACTTCCAGCAGCATAGAAACAGTTAAGTGTGAAAAGTTACAATTCTGTATGTTCTGCTTTTGGCAAGGAACAGATGATATGGGGACCAGTCCTGAGATTAGCACTAGCACCTCTTTGTGCCTTGCATTAGCATTGGGGAGCTGCTGCAGATGTAGACCACTGTGGATTTTTGTGATTGTTAGTTGCTCAGGTATGTTCCCATTGTCACTGGCACAATTAAATCCCTTGTGTAATGAAAACACTTTGCATGAGTGAAGTATAGCCCTGAAGAAGGTCTAAACTGTGCTAAACCAAAGAACCCTAAGATAGAGTAGGAAGAAGTAGCTTAGCCAGGCTGCATCAATTAATGGAGAGTATGTTTTGATATGTGTCATATGTATCTTATAGGTATTAAATACACTCGTGGTGTTAACTGCATTTTCCCTTGGAAATATGATTGGCCAATTTTAAAACATGCTTAGAGGAATTGATGGAATACGATAAAAATGGTGCTGTTTTAAATGAATTCAATTCACATTTTCTTCCTAAAAAAAGACTGCCTGTTGCCATTCTCTGAAGGCGCTTGTAGTGGGATGAGCAATATGAATAATTAAGGAAAATGGGCATGTGTGCTCCAAGAGGAGACAATTTTGGTATTGAACATCCTTTATTCTTACATTTCTAAGATGAACTAAAAGGACTTTTCATTTCTCTAGATTTCTCCAGATTTCCCATCTTTAACACTGTACAGCAATGCCTTTTCCTCCTGTCTTAATGACATCCCAAACTTTTGTTGAAAATAATTGATTGAATTTAAATTTCCTTAAAAGTTTAAGAGGTAATGTTACAGTATAAATTTCCTACCAAACACTAAGTAGGGAAATATCCATTAGTGAAATTAACTACAGTTTCTAGGTAGCTAACAATGTGCAGTATACAGTAGGGCATGGCTAATGAACACTGCAGTGGGTGATATTTCATTATACAAATTAATGCTCACATTTTAATGGGAAAGTCACATAATGAATCTCAGCTTCAGTGACAGCAATTAGAGACACAGATTGTCCCCTTCTGGACAAGGCACTGTTTAGCAATAAGCAGCTGTGTAAAAAGTCTTCAGTTTTACAACATATATATATATATAGGCTTTGGGGGAATTAGTGTACAGTTTATATTAATGTACTGAATCTTCCCTGCAAAGGAGCAACTGTATTTATCTCTCTGCATTTTAACTAAGTAAAGACATGTAAAAAGACTAAATGAATGTTGTAGATGAGATATAAATAAATGAAAATATTCAATTACAAAACTTGATAAAAAAATTAAAATATTTTATTGTAATACCTCATGCAAAATTGAAAAATATTTAATATCGCGAGACAAAAGCATCTGTCCTCTTAAAGGATAGGAGAGTTTCATCGTACAGAATAGAGAAAAAATAGCTGGTAAAGGAAAGCGGTAAAGAGAAGTAGTTAACTAGTATTTCTGACAAACAGATTAATTGTGTGGTGAAACATGTGCAGGATCCAAAAATAATCCTACAGAACCTTTGATATTCCATTTGGTTTAAAAAGTGTGAAGTGAATGATTAGAATGATAAAAGAAATTACCATGTAAGAATAGGCATAATAATGAACTAATTAAACCATACAGCAATTCATTTCTAAAATATCTACTGCACAATGGATAAAATAGGTTATCAATAACTGTTTCAATGGTAAAATAAAAAATGCTATAAAATGTTTTCAGTATTTTCATTAAGCAGTATTCTCCGGAAATATAAGATGTTTGATTTCATTTGTTTTGCATGAAAGAAAACTATCTTGTTTAGAAATGTATAGGATCCCACTGAGACTTGCCTTGTCCCTGAGCGTCCGTCAAAACCTCCCTACTGGCTGCTGGAGCTTCAGGTGTGGAGTGCTGATGCATGGATCTCACTGTGCCAAGGCACAGTGCGTAGGCAAACTCCATAAGAATAGGGTTTCTAAAGAAGGGGGGAGGGCATTAATTGGGGAATGGGTGTGGAGGTATTATAGGTTTATTAAAAGGCGTGTGTTGGCTATAAAAAAATGAATAAAGAAGCTCATAGCAGTAAGTGTAAATGGACAGTTGAGAGGTGCAATAGTACTTGGCAGGGGAAACAAAAAGTAAAAATACATGTGTGTGGATATTGGGGGTTCAGGGAACAGGGTAAATTCTGTAGATCTGACAAGTTTAACACTTGGGATCTTGCTAATACTGGATTAAAAAACATGGATAAAATAGTATCAGCTATAGTAGGGAAGACTGAATTCTCTTCTACTCTGCTCTCATAAAAAAAGCACTGTGGGTTTTATAAGTATTTTCCAGTGATGCAGTTCAGCCATTAAGTAGTGAGGCTGTTATGCTGTAGCCCACTACATTTTAATATTTTTTAGAGTGAATGAGACTGGATAACTTGTAGATAAAGCCTTAAAAACCCTGGCTGAAGGGCCCTCCAAGTCATTAAAATTCATTACGAAAAGAAAGAAAGTATTGGAAGATGGAACAGGTTCCAAAGCTATGCTGTTTTTTTCCAAAAACAGATGAGGGAGGCCCTGAATTCTATGTGGACCCCAATGTAAGTTTGGGGTAAAATTACAGGATGGATTTCGTAAATAATAATTAAGATTTGGTAACACAGTTAATGCCAGTCAAATACGTTCTATGAAAGTAAGTTGTATCAAGTTCCTCGGGTTTCTCTCATGTCTTGTGAAAGCAGCTTGTTCTATGTGACATTCCCCTAAAAATCAACAGTGTACAGAGGTGAAGTGGCATATAACCCATCAGTCCCTCAGCAGTGCTCTCAGCTCAGTCTATTTGGCATTTCATCATTACTTGGAAGAGCGTATAAAATCACTGTTGATAAAATTTACCAATGGCACAAAAATGGTAAAATGCTAAAAATCACGGAGAGGGACTGATTAGTTGCTTAGTCGAGTGGGTTCTTCTCAATGATATGAATTTTAAAACAGCAAAATGTAGAGGAACAAATACTAGAGCCGTTGATGAACTGGGCCTAGGATTATGGTAGAGAAGCAACAGAATGTGAGCTGTTAGCTGATTGCTATAGCTACGGATGTAAACAGTCTTTGTGTAAGAATAATATCAAGTTGAAATTTCATCAAAGCTTTAGTGGGTACCTATAATTTAAAAGGGCATTCAGTAATTGGAAAGGGTATTCCACTCAGGAGCAGGAGAAGCTGGTGAGATGAGGGCAAGTACCTTTCTCAGGGAACAGATCTTTGATATAAAAAACCAAATCATTTAACGTCGTAGAGAAAAGATGTTGTCAGGTTCAGTATAGGAAACATACTTGGGACAAATACAAACTAGAAATAAGGCAACAGTGAAAATAATTAACCAGTCAGACAGTTTACATCAGGACATGTTGAACATGTTCATCGCTATGAAGAAAATATATTTAAACTAAGACAAGTATGGTTTGTGTCAAACTGCAGTTGTGACTTTGATGCAGGAGATGCAGACCATGTGAGGGTCTTTGGCCTGTTTTGTGCAGCAGATCAGACTAGGAGGTTGTAATTGTCCCTTCTAGCCATAAAATCTGTATGTGTGTTTATAATCAGTCTGTGGTCTCCTTGCACAGATAGTTCGTGTGACTATGTGTGTTATTGGACTGCATTTTGAGCAGGACTGGTAGTAGATTGAGTGTTGCATTGTTTATGCAACCTGCTATACTGAAAGACCTCATGCTATTGGGTAGCAAGTCTGTTTCCAGTTATCTACCAAGATTTTGTGCAGATTTTACAAGCAGCATTGAATTTTATTGTTTTATTGTATCCTGATATGAAATAGTTCTTGTGAGATGCCTTGTGTCTTGTAAAATCGAAGTGGTAGATAGATCAGAACTGTGATTATGTTGCCTAGATAAGTTACTCTCAACAAGATGCTTTCTTTTTATTGTACACATTGGGATATTCACTCTTTCTACTCCATTGTGAAAGGGTTGCAAACATGGCCAGAGAATTAGCAAGATTAGGATGATCGTTGCCTTTGTGAACAATGAAAAATGACTCTTGGATATGAAATGCAGAAAACTATTTTGAAGAAGTCATGTTCCCTCCCTCTTACATGGCAACCTTAATTTATGTGAACTGATATTAAGTGTTAAATAACTCATCCAGACACTGCTCTTGGCAGTATTACCCGGGTAGTCATTATATAGGATGAGTTCTCTGAAGCATCTCCCCCAAGTGTGAGATACAAACAGGTTGTCTTCTGAGGAGAAGCGTGCCCTAGCTGTCTTACCCCTTTAGTATTCTTCAGACATACACTGCTACGATTGTTGATTGTGTCCTGGAAATTAGGAGTCCTTCGGGTTTTCCATCAAAACTGGATTGGTTTTTGGTTTGTTTGCTTTAAATTAGGTTGATTTTTTTTTTTTCCATTGCAGTTTATAGCTCAGTTTTGTGGTTTGTACAGTGACTTACGTGAGCGTTGTTAATCTGAATGGATGAAATAGTGCAAAGTATTCTTCACAAATCCTGAATTTAGGAAACAGTGAAACAGTAAATTTCAAAGATTGACGGATGATTTACTCAGTCCTTCTGCTAGTGCCTGCCCTTGAAATAGTAACAGTTAAGATTGCTTTGAAGTACACTAATCACTGCCAACATTTTGATCTAAAAGAGAAAAAATATATATAAAAGGTTTGGAGTACTTCCCTTTGAATGATGTTATTTGGCCAGTGCTGCAGTGTAAGAGTGGCACAGTGTGTTTCTACATTTTGAGTCCAATTGCAGCCCTTCAGTGACATGCAAGAGGTGGGAGCACCTCAGAGACAGTGAAGCAAGGCGAGGAGACACATGCATGTTTTATCATTCCCCCTCAGTCACTGGGTTATTTCAGTCCTGTCCATGCAGCATTTGTGGTGAGCTGTGCCCAGATCTGCTCTGCTGAAGGGAAGCTCACTCTCTGTGTAGGAGCATTCAAAAGGAATATGTGATAACTTCAGGGCTCTGCAAACAAAAGAATAGTGCATTGCTGTGCCCGGTACTTCAGACTGGGGTTACTTCACATGTGCAGCTTATCCATAGTGTCTCCTCTAGTTAGCTTATTGTAACTCACTGAAGCCCATTTTTAAACACACCTATTGCCTTGAACAGCTTCTGCATGTTTTTAGCAGCATTAGCAGGTTGTAGTAGACAATCTCTAGAGGTCCTTTCCAACCCCTATGATTCTATGATTGAGTGATGAGAGCAGCTTATATTACACAGTTCTCCTCTTTGCTGTGCAAGCGTGTTATCCAGCAGTTAACGTAGCACCTGCAATACTGGGACACACTTATTAATGCTGTCACTTGATGTGCAATGCCAACACACACCAAACTATCATTAGAATAAAAGGAAGAGATCAATACAGTTGTGTGAAAGACTTCCACGTAGGGGATGCTGTGGATGAGCTTTTCAGTTTAGAGGAGTGAAAACTCAAATCTGAGAGCATTTAGCCTTATAAAGTCTTCTGTTTGTTTTTTAGCAGTTGACTGTTTCTCAGATGGTACTCCAAATGCCTAGGTTGTGCCAGAGGTCACTGGTGACTGTTGTGTCATCAGCAGTAACTGGTGGGACAAACAAGCAGCTCAGAAACATTGCAGTATGTGCATGCTGTAAAAACAGCGTTAATATTTGTCCCCATTCAGACTGGCAGCACAGCTGCAGGAATGCAAACAAATAGGCAGCCAATGTCTTTTGGCCCCTCGTCCCAGCCACAGGGCTGTGAGTATGTGTGCACACTCACCTGAGCAGACAGGACCTGTCTCAGGTTAGAGATTCCTGCCCATCAGGAGTTTGCCTTTGTGTGGCTCCTGCTGAACACAGCCGTGCATCTTCTTGGTGGAGCACCAGAACTTAATGAGGTTGATAGCAAAAAACTCAGAAGTTGCACTGAAATGTTTAATTCTGATTTCCTCTGTTAAGCTGTGTGGACCGAGGCCTAACCCTGCTAATTCCTACCTCTGCCTCAGCTGAACACCTCTTGTTTGAGGTGCTGCACTTTCCTCCTTGAAACAGGTCGATTAACGTGGTTGATGTAAAGCTCTCATGTCTCACCATTTAGCTTTGGGATTACGTATGGATTTAGGATTTCTACTCCTTATAATTCAGTTGAGCCCTGTCTGAGCTACAGCACGTAACCAGCCACTGTATGGCCAGTTTGAGGGTTTTGTAGTGCATCTCATTAGTAAGTTCCCTGTGATCAGTGCAAGGAGCAGCTTCCCAAGTATCCAACAGCCTTTCAACTGAGCCCGCAGCTTATACAAATCAGAAAGTTGGGAAGCCTTTCAATTTTGTTTTAAGCAGATTTTGAGGTTATTTGAAAACGGGTGAATTTCCAGCTGGTTTGGTAAACTGCAGAATATCATACAGCTTTTTTTTCTTTTTTTTTTTTCCTTTTTTTTTTTTTTCCTTTTTTTTTTTTTCCTTTTTTTTTTTTTTTCTTTTTTTTTTTCCCCCACTCTGTAGAAAGCTTTTGAAGCACATTTTTCCACCAGCATTCAGGAGAGGTTGGTCATTGTCTTTTAGAGAAAAAGCTATGTAGAAAAAACAAGTCCTTCTTCTTGTTGAGCTCCCTGGCAGAAATAATTGTCAGTATTGACAGCTTGCAGGTCTTTCACATTCCTGGCTCTTCCAGTGAGCATCTCCAAACTCCCTTTTAAAGGGGCTCTGCGTTGCTCACGAGGGGCTCCATGGATGTACATTTGCATATGGCAGACGTTCTTTTTGGATATATATTTATGTCTGTATGTGAATATTCATTGTGTGTGTGGTATCTTCTACCTCCTTTAAAGCATAAGAAAAAACAGTAAAAGTTTGTACGGGACTCAAAGACTTATTTAATTCATGAAAATCATTGTATATGTTTTAAACCTCTATTCAGAGTAATCCTAGGAAAGCACTTATGATAGGTAAATTACACATTTTACTACTTGAGCATTAGAAGTACCATTAGTACAAATTCAAAGGACTGTGAAAAAAAAAAAGCAGTAGATAGTGCTAATTTCAAATACAGAAACTAAATATATCTATATTTTTAACTTCTTGACTTCTTTTTCATTTTATCGACTGCTTTTGATTTTAACTATATGTTCTTACGGGCTGCAATCATAATGTAGTATGATGACATTAATATTTTATAGAATCCGTATTTATAGTTCTTTATTTAGAAACAATGCAGTAGGTCTGCAGATCTTTGAATCCTTCTGGAATGGTGCCCTCCAAATAATGATAAATTACTTGTGCAGTATGCCATTTGCTAATTATATCCATGATTTACTGCAGAGCAAGACTTAAATCATTCATTTCAGTCTTGCGTAACAGTGCCATAAAAATTTTAGGTTTAAAAATGGTTTCCATGTGTATAATTTAAACAAATTTTAGAGCAATTGTATACACAAAATATTGCAACCATCCATTTGTTACATTCTTCATCTCCCTTTTAAAAAATATATAAAAAAACCCAAACTTGTACTTTTAATGATTACTGTGGTTGAAATTGTTATGCTTCATTTTCATAATCATAGCTTTTAATTCTACAACAGTTTTCTACATGTTAGATTAAGAAGGAGATGGCTAATTGTGTGTAGTTACCATGTCACTCCAGGATGGCCCCACATTCTTGAAACTCATTTTAGAAATATTCAGTTTTTGATTTAGTCTTCAATTAAAGGCATTTCTTCTTTAAAAATGAATTATTAGCTGTAAGATTTTCTTGTTTTCAGGAAACTAATGATGATTTTTTTTTTTTCTTCACTCATCCATGCACCAAAGTGCAGTTAACTCTCCTCCTTTATATTTGTCTTTCTGTGCATACACATAGGTGAGAAGCCTTACAAGTGTCCGCATTGCGATTATGCTGGTACTCAGTCTGCATCCCTCAAGTACCACTTGGAGAGGCACCATCGGGAGAGGCAAAATGGAGCGGGACCACTCTCTGGGCAGGCTGCAAGCCAAGAACACAAAGAAGAGACATCAAGTAAAAGTTCTGTGTTTATTAGACCAGATATACTGAGAGGAGCCTTCAAGGGGCTTCCTGGTATCGATTTCCGAAGTGGCATGGTCTCACATCAGTGGACGTCAGGGATGCTGTCTTCTGGAGATCAGCAAGGACAAGCAGCTGGCATGTCATCTGAAGCATCTTCAGAAAACATGAAGGGTTCTGACATATCTTCCAAAGGAGCACACTTCTCTGAAGTTGGCCGTGCTTACCAGAATATGGTTGGGAACGGTGTGAACTTTCAAGGGTCTTTGCAAGCTTTCATGGACAACTTTGTCCTAAGTTCTTTGAAGAAAGAAAAAGAAATGAAGGATAAAGCTCTATCAGATCCACTTTCAGCAAAAGCTCTGGTCTCAGATGGAGGTGAGGAAAAGATCAATAGCAAGTCCTCCCAGAGAAAAACCGAGAAGTCGCAATATGAACCTCTTGATTTATCTGTAAGGCCAGATGCAGCCTCCCTCCCAGGTTCATCTGTTACTGTGCAAGACAATATTGCTTGGCATGGCTGCTTATTTTGCTCCTTTACCACTTCATCTATGGAACTAATGGCTCTGCACCTCCAGGCCAATCACTTGGGCAAGGCTAAACGTAAGGACAACATCATAGGGAACAACAAAGAGCAATCTAGAGAAGCTTCAGCCTCAGTTAACAAAGTGAGCTTGCTCTCCTCTTCTGTGCAGTCTAGCAAAGAGGCCGTAGTTGCAAACATGCTTAGCCAGCTGGACTCAGCTTCTGAGAAAATGACCCAAGGACAAAATAAAGAGACCCTGGGAGAGCAAAAGAGCTCTGCCTGGCCCAGCCACATGGAATCCACTTTTTGTAATTTTACAACAGACTTCTATAAGCAGTTTGGTGTTTATCCTGGTGTTATTGGCACAGGAACACAAAATTCTTGCACCAGTAATGAACCTGAAATAAAACCACAGTCTGAAGATGACCCAAATATTCTGCTCTCTGACTCTGTAAATAAAAGTGCTACTGATGACCTTTCTGACATAGCTTCATCTGAGGATATGGAATCTTCCAAGGAGGAAAACATTGAAGATGAGGACATTGAAACAGAACCAGATATTATGAATAAGCAGTTGTCTGCCCTAAACAAGGAAAGCAGTGAAGGAGGCGACAACATACAAAGTGCGGTCACCTCACAGCCAGCGCAAGGGCTCGTATCACCACTGCCGCAAGCATCAGAAAAGCAGTGGCACAGTCAGAGTCTTCTGTCCTCCCATGAAACTGCACAAGGAGTGATGAAACCCGAACAAGTTCAGGGTCCACAGGTCCTGGAGAAGCAGATGAACATGTTGTCAGTCCTAAGAGCTTACAGCTCTGATGGCTTAGCAGCCTTTAATGGACTTGCAAGTAGCACAGCAACTAGTGGATGTATCAAGAGACCTGACTTGTGTGGTAAGTTTTAGACCTTCTTTTAGACCATTTCAGAAAACACTTGTGCAGAATCATGAAGCTGCTCTTTAAATATACTTAGTCATGTTTGTTAGTAATACATTTTTTTTTAAATGTTAAACCCTGTGGGCCAAATTCTAGTCTTACATGTGGTCTACTCCATTGAAATCAGCAGTGCTGCATGCATATACTTACACAGAACTTTAAACCATAGTAGCGGCAATATAGACTATCTGTGCTAGTGGCATCTGAAGGGGATATTTACTGCTTTAGCATACTCAAAGGAGGAAAAAGTTCTAACAAAATCACATGGTAACTTGCAAACTTTTCAGTATTCTGTTACAAGTAAGAACCCAAGACTGGATGCTTTGCCAGGCAAGCCTTGCGCGCTCTCTGTCTGTCTCTGTCTCTCCCTCTCTCTGTGCTTTTACTTGGGGTGCATTCAGGATTCCACGGTATCTGTTCAGTCAAAGGCCAGGCGAATGCAATGCATCTACCTTTAGTGAAGAGCTATTCTTTTCCTTTATTCCCCACCACCCCCTTATTTTTTAATAATTTTTCTGATTTGTTTCAACGGCAGCTATACAGTAGTTGCCTTGGACAATTCTCACTGTCCTAACAGAGGTTGTACAAGTTGTGGTTTGCCTAATTAAGAATATGCCTCTGAGTAATTCAAACAATGCACCAAACAAAAGCCCCCCACATTTTTTTTTACTCTTGTAGTCTCTGATATAGAAAACTGACAGAAAGGAAAGCTAAATCTGTTTGGAACAAGCGAGACTGAGGACTTTTTAATTTATCTCCCCTTTTGTAAGCGTAGGGCTTGCTTGAAAGAGATTTTACAATGTAAATCCGTTGAAAAACAGTATCACTTTAAAAAGCAGAGTCAGCAAAGGACACAAAAACTTCAGTAATGCTCTTGTTTCATTTAACCTTCAAATGAATCAGGAAACTCATTGTCAGAGCTGAATGTGCGTAAGAAAATGTATTCAAGTTAAAAAAAAAGAAAAAGAAAATGCGATCAGCAGTTATAAAGCTCGACAGTTTAAAATGAAACCCTAAACCTGCAACCACTTGTGAGTAGTTACCCTGGTTAACTTCGGGTTATTAGGAGCTGTGTTTGACTGCTCTGCTTCTTCATGCCCCTGCCTGCTTTTCCAAGTGTGTTAGTTCGTCTGATAGAAAAGTACAGTTTCTCCCAGCAGTGTTTATCCAGTTTCTCCCAGCAATGTTTATCTCGTTTGTATTCTTAGAGAGCATTTTGCCTTCGCACGACTGTCATTACCTAAACTGAACCCCAGTCTCAGGTATTTGCCTGGCTGTGCTGTAAATTCTGGTGTCTCTGTTCACTAAGAGCCAATGAAGAGAGTTAGAAATAGTTCCAGCTTCTTCAAAATCAGTAGTCAGGTTTCTGGTGTTTTAACATAGTTGGTACTTGCTTTCAGTTCGCAGCTGGTAAAACCCTCGGTTTGTTTTTTTTTTCTCTGTATTTGAGGATTACAATCAATCGGGTACCAAAAATGCATCAGAGAAAACAACAACTAAACAAAAATAATTGGAAAAATAAGATCAGTTGCTTTGTACGAAATATCCTTATACTTCTTCTCAGACGTGAGATTTCTAAAACGACAAAAAACAACAAAACCCCTCTCACAGTATTATTGAAATGAGGTCATGTTACTTCCATTAGTTTTTTGTTTCATCTTCCAATCAATTCAGCAGGCGCTTTATGATGGCTAGAGTTTATGTGATTTTAAAGACCATATCCCTTTCACAAGCTCTGCCCAGTGATAATGCGTTTGACTTGAAGTATGAAGGGAAAAAAAAAAACCAACAGAAGCTTGTCTGTTCTACTTTTTAAGCCATTTTAAAATGGAAAATGCAGCGCGAGTCCTCCTTTCTCCCCCCTCCAAAAATAGCTTTTTAAAATTCTTACTGACGTTCTGTTGAATATTTGCAGAACATAAGTATTAAGGTTGAGCACTTAAGTATATCATTTCACTTCTCTTGATATCACACAGCAAAAATGGATGAATATGAACAGTCCGTGTGTCTGTAGTTCTTATTTATTTCATTGATTTAGACACCACCCTATTGAAAGTAGTGTTTTTAGGGAGTTTTCATTTTCTCAGTGACATTTTGTACTGTGAAATCACACTCCATCTGTGCATGCTAGTGTGGGGAATCTCACCTGATGTTTCTGCACTTGCAGATTAGCCAGCAGGAGCGCTTTGCTAATTTATTAGCCTTCCTTCCCTCTTGCACAAAGCCCGTGACCCGAGTCGTGGTTCCCTTTGTCTCTCCTACACAGAGAGATCAGGAACCCTGAGACCCACTTCGAGCACCAGGTCCCTGGGCACGATTCTTCTGTCTGTTTGTGTTCTGGGAGACTCTATGCATTTGCCTTTCTTTTTACAGCCAATGATGGGTGGGTGTTGGCATCTCAAGAGAAAGCACTGATACCCTTGATAACGTTCCCTGCACAATCTCTGGTGCCCTTTCCACAGTCAGAACACAGTTGAAATAGAACTCTCAGTCAGCTGAGATTGCATCTTTGTTTGGCCACGTTGATTGCAGTAAGTTTCTGACTTTATTACAACAAGCTGGGATTTTCAGTGATCTGTGTAGATCATTTTTAGTCGGCAGATTTTACCTTTAAGAGAATGGGTCCATTTTTAAGCTCAAATCTTAGTTTAATTTCTAGAGGGCAATTCCACCAATACACATTATTGTTCTGAATAGTCACCTCTCATGGGGGAAGCAGTCCTCAGTTTCCCTGTATACAGAGTGAGGGACTGGTGATGTGCCCATAATTTGTTTCTTCTCCTGTCATGCTTTCTGGCTGTAAGGGTGAAAGGTGCGATTAAAAAAGAAAGAACTAGAATTACTTTATAATACAGAAATTTCCATGCCAAAATGCTGCTGAGAAAAATCAAAAGAAATCTCCTTTAGGTGTCTAGCAGAACAGGAAAGAAGGAACATAAAAAGTATAGCTGATGAATTCTTAGTTTCTCCTGACCTTTTCTAACTTAACTGTATTTGTTTCCAGAGTCTTAAGTGACTAAACCCAAGAGCTGATCATGTTAATCTTTGCTACCACGCAGTCTGTAGGAACAGGGATATGCCTTTCACTGCTGCTTGCAGCCAGCAGCCCAGGTCAGGGAGAAAGCCCAGCGTGATGGCTCTGGGTTCAGTGGCTGTCTTGAGCATCCATGTAGTCTGCTTTCACTTCTTGCTGATTCGAGAAGCAATGCTTGGAGGTTGTAGATCTACTTTCTACTTAACATTTAGAGGATATTTTCCATTTCTTCTCTTTCTCTGCCTGGCTTCCATTATACAAGTATCTGTATTGCAATAATGTTCCACCTCCTGGTCTAAGTTGCTAATTATATGATCTGCACGGCATTTGTTTATGACAAAACTCTTTCTTGTTTCTCCTTCCCTTTAAGTCTTCCTGCTTTGTGGCTAAGACGGTAAAATATCCCTAGCATTTTCTGCTTGAGATGTACCTAGGATTTCAAAGAACTGCCGGTGGACTACAGACCTATTGGCCAGAGATGGTCCAGAGCATTAGCTGGTTGTTTAATGGATTAGTGCTATTGAACCCACACTTAATGATGACCAAAAGTATTAGTTCCATCTTGTCCCTCTAAATCTAATTTGCTTCCATTCATGCTTGCTTTCCTCTGCAATTAGTGCTGTTTTCTCTGCGTAGGCTCCACCTCCCTCACTTCTTTCACTGTATGAAAACAGGGCAGGGCCCTTCTTGTGTACGGCAGCAGCTCCGAAGTTCTTCTGCAAAGGGCTGAGCACTTTCAGTTTCCTTTGGAGCAGAAAGTGTTCAGCTTTGCACAGACTTATTAAGTCATTCAGCATTGTAACTTTCTGAAATACCTTCCAAATGTGGAACTGTAGCACAGACAAGAGGGCTGGGCAAGGGGAAGATCGACTGTGGCAGATTATTACAGTTTTATTGTCACATAATTATAGTGCTGTACCCCAATGTTGAAATAGTGAATTTAGTCATTGTAAATTGCTTCTTGCCACAGGTGTCAAAACCAAAAGGATTGTAATGCTAACCCCTTCAGAACTACCACCAACACATAACATGCAGAAAAAGATTTTTAATTGTTTGTGTGCCTTCACCTTATTGCAGCTCTTGAAAATTATAAAATCCATATTAAACAGAAGCAAAAGGCCTATAGAGCCAAGCTGTAGGACAGCTTTGTGGTCACGAAAGGTCCTCAGGGCTGCAGCAAAGTGCAGTGCTCAGACCCATTCAAAGTACGCCCTACTACAGTGAGTCAAGTAACCCAGCATTTCTGCTGTTGAAGGGGTAACCAGAGTCTTCTCCTTCAAAGCAGAAGGAAATGCTGTAGAAGCTTTGCTGTGGGCTTTTCTGTAGCCAGTGTGGTGCCTGAGGAGGTTGCTTCAGTTGCAGCGCAGGGCCCGCTCTCGGTTTGAGGCACAGTGCTGCAGGGATCAGTGCTTGCTCTCGTGCCGGGCTGCAGCCATTTCTGGAAGTTGCAGTGCCATTTGCATGGCAATATCAAACCAAACTCATATGGCTTGCTTCCTTTTTTTAATTAACTGGGAATGCCAGTGATCCAGTGAAGTTTGTGTTGCTGGATAAAAGGGCCGGTCTGTGAATAGCATTGTATTTGCCAAATGGTTCGCTAGTCATTTCAGTACAAACAAATGGATGGTGTCTGTAAGTCTGCAAACACTGTTGACATTTAGCCTTGTTTATGTTACTTTCCTTTTGCTGCATATTTTTGGCTAGAAAAGATACTGTCTGAATCAACATTGACTTCCTAAGCAGAAGCTAAGGACCCAGTCTTGCATCCCTCATTCTCGATGAGTGGGACTACTTACATGACTAAGGATTGCAGAATCAGGTCCTGTGTTTATTTGACTTTAAATTTTGTTGCTATATTCATGTAATTTAATTTCATTGTATTTTTTGTTTTGTTTTGTTTTTGTATCAGAAATTGGTCCGGCGATAAGTTTGATATCACTGTTTTGATCACTGTTGGAAACTTATTTCTTAGAGTTTTTTCATATTGCGGTGTAACGCTCCCATTCCATTCATGTTTCTGGAAGTTAACCCCTAAAATATCTGATACATCTGAGCTCTGAGTACCTCCTATTCCCAGTGAAAGTGGAGGCATTCAGTCCCTCCCAGCACCAGATCTGAAAGGGGGATTGTGTTTGCAAAAGAAGGCCTCGGAATGTGCCTCGATTTCAGACATCAGTGGCCGGCCGCACCAGGGCAAATCCCCAGCACAGAAAGGCTTTTCTTTTCTTTGCAGAGACAAAATAATGATGTAAGCTTAGAGCCGTATGATTTTGCTCTGAGTTCCATCTCCCAAGCAATATATTCTTATTGTTTTTGCCGTATTCTGGTCAGATTTAAACTGTAGTTTAGGATTGGGCAGAGGCACGGAGAAGTTTCCAGATCTTGGCAAAGTGAGATAACGCTCTGGTTTGCGTTTCGGTCAGGAATATACATGTCTGTGTCTGAGTTGTAGCATTTCCTACATCTACACATACACGTGAACAACTTAGACATCCTTTTAAGTCAAAACTAAGTGTATGATTAATACCTATTACGAGGCCAATTTTAAGCAATTAATTTGACGGCGATTACAATTTTGTTTTACAGGCTTTCAGAAATAAATAACCAAATTCATCTTTGTAATCTAAAGAACTTAGGATATCTTTATGCTGAGGTGATCTTGTTATGCATAGTGTTGCATATCTGGGATTTCTGGGGTTTTGTCCCTCGTATCTTAGATACTTGTAGTGCCGGGGACAAATAATTACCTGAGGCTTATTAATTGTTTCAGCAAAGGAAAAAAAATATATACCTTAAGTGTAAGCATTAATATATGTATACACAAAACATCCACAGTATATAACAAACCATCATAATAGTACAAAAATAGAGGTCCTGAATATGTTCTGTTATTTATGTGTTTGGCAAGCTTAGGGAATGGACTTTAGTATGAGTGAAAATTCTCTTAACATTTTTAAGGTTATTTATTGTCATTTCTATTTGAGTTTTTAATGGTCCTGTATTTTGTAATGCTTTAGCAGGAAAAAAATACTGTAGTTATCTTTTTTCATATTCTTTAAGCAATATTTCTAGCTTAATATATTGTGCCAGGTTTTCCAATATTAACCAAGAAAGACAGTAAAATTCAATGAACAGCACTCTGACATCCACAATTTAAAACCTGTGACTGAAGTGAAATGTGTAAACTTCTAGTGGGTTATCATGTGCTTTGGAATAGAGTATTGTTGGAAGTAATTAGAAAATATATTAAGGTTTCCTGGTAATGAAGGTATGTAAGTTTTAATAATTGTTGCTTTCTGAATAAGTGTCAAACTATATCTTTAAATGTATATGGAGTTACAAGTTAGGTCACTTCTGAATGGAATGTAAAACAATACTAAAATGCTTCAATAACTTATCTCAGTGTTGCTAATAAAAAAAAAGCTGTTAACCA
The DNA here is from genome assembly GCF_039878825.1 of Excalfactoria chinensis. Lineage (NCBI taxonomy): Eukaryota > Metazoa > Chordata > Aves > Galliformes > Phasianidae > Excalfactoria > Excalfactoria chinensis. The sequence goes on along the minus strand of NC_092835.1, from coordinate 10,523,967 downwards.
TTAGTGCAGTTTTGAGTCATTTTGTTAATTCATTCAAGACAACTCTGCGCAACTGTTTTATCTTTCAGTAGACCGGAGACCACTCGTGCAACCCACGGTTGGCTCATGCTGTGAGAGGCAAACTCTACAAAGCAGCTGGCTGGCCTTCTTGAAGCGTATTCATTAAAAGTGCAGTCTGCTTATACGTGGTTCGCCACCAGAAGACCGCAATCATGGTTAGACAGGCTAGGTTTGTTTCCTTCGGCACAGAAAATTCCTTGGGAACGCGGGAGCTGTGCCCCCCCTCTCTCGCAGGTGCAATCCAGTGGACATTTCCATGGAGGCATGAGGGTTAAAAATGAGTGATGCTGGATGGATCAGGTGTGTAAGTCCCGGTGCCTCGCTGCTTGTGTGGGCCCAATCCTGCAGCTGGCTGCCAAGCCTCGGTGAGGGACAGACACTGCCCAACCCATGGGGCAGTACTGTGAGTGCACAGCCCACCTGCCACCTTTCTCAGTTCATCTCGCCCGGTCTTAGCATTGTTGCAGTCTGCAGTACTGCCCATAGTGCTTAACTCTGCTTTTTATTTCCCATGGAAGGAACGTGCGGTAAAACGTCCCAGGACTAGCCTCACTGCTCTCCTTCATGTACAGTGCACCCAAGGTAAAGGGAGCATAGGATAACAAGCAGCCAGTCGCATCGGTGCCAGTAATATTGCTCAGGCCTCGGGTAAGTGTCTCCAGGATGGGACCCATAGGAGGTGGCCTATTGTTTGCTGCACCAGTCAGTAGGCGATGGAAGTTAAAGGGGGACATGGCGGGGGGCTCCCAGTGTCACATCTTCATTAATGCTGTCAGTTTGGAATAGCATATTGGTACTTTTTATTTATTCCACCGAAACACCATGAGTCAGGACCTGACATTTTAGCGTTCTGTGTCATACTGAGAAAAATCTGTAGTTCAGCAGTAGGACAATTATATTATTTTGGAAGGGCTAGAAATAATACAGCATTTGTGAGACAACTGTAACATTTATCCAGACTCAGTGTGAGATTGTTCTTCCTTTTATTTGGAGAGCACTCCCAAAAAAGGATCGACTGGGAGCAAAGAAAAAAAGAGATGTGAAAAAGTGGCACTTTGGAATCCATTTAACCCCCATAGGGTATAATCTTGTCTTGTGTAATACTGCTGGCTGTTTTATGCCGAAACTTCTACGCAGTGAGCTGTGAATATAGTCCCTGTTGTCCTGTGGGCAATATGACTAAGGAAAAAATATCTCTGTGATACAATGGAGCGTTTGTCTGAACTGCATAACCTAAGGTCCATAACATCTAATCTAAAGTTGTAATTATACAGCTGCAGTCACACCACTCAAGTGAAGGCTGTGTCAGCACTTGTATTATATAAGAAATCCTGTTTTCAAGGGTTGATGAGTCATATGCAAAAAACATCTCTCACTAAACAATTGTTCTGGTTGTTCCAAAGCAACATTTAGGTACCGGCCTCCCCCCGTAGGATGTTGTCATGCACTCTGCAATATGCCATGGTTTAGCTTGGCACTTTATTTTGCTAACGAACATATCTCTTCCAAGCCAGGAAAACGCCTGAAAGGTTTTGGTTTCTGGGCATTTTTATTGTTGTCAAAACACAAACTAAAGAGCAAAGAAGTCCAGGGCAGGCTGCGTTTTCACTGGTGAGGATTAGAGCTGAAAGTTCTTCCTGAGAAATGTAGAGTTAGGATTTATTTTCCGGTTTGTCATCCCCAACGCTGATGTAGGTCTCTGATCTGAACCATTTCCTACAAGACTCCTATCGCTGTTTTATTTCATAGGCAGGCCTTAAAATGGACCCTTTCAGGCTAACAGGAACTTGTGTCGCCATTTGAAGCAGCCACACATTTGCTGGCAAAGAGCAAAGTGGAAAGAGGATTGTTTACAGCAGCAGCACAGGTGGGTGAGGAGCATCCCTCCAGCACAGATATCACAGGAACACTCTGAGGTTTGAGAACAGATAGCAGAAATCACAGCAGTTTTCCGAATACTTGAAATGTCTAGAATTTCTCTGTTCTGGATGAGAGTGACCTAAGATAGCAGATGCATCTTCCTGGAGCATTTCCTCTTACAAACTGGAGGAACCGGAGCTGCTTCTGCACTGACTCTGTGTTTCTCTCAGTCTCCAATGCTGGGTTTCTGTAGGGCTGCTCCCTGCATACAGCGGCCATTGTTCAGCAGTTCAGAGAAGGAATTGTGCCTTAATTATCTAGTACAGAAGGAAAAACCCAAGGCGTATCCCAATATGTGCCATAAGTGGCAGGACACGAGTCTTTTAAGTAAGGTTTGAGGAGGGGAGCTCGCACAGGATCTGGCAGCCCTCGCTGTTCTGCAGATCTACCTGTGATTCACCCTCCAACAGTGGGAAGAAATAAGTTTTCCTCTTTGGATCCTCCACTGTGAAATGGAAAATCATAGTACTTATCTCCCTGATAGGAGTGCTGTGAGGATAAATGAATTAATTAGTGTTTCCAGAGCACTTTGGAGATGAAAAACGTTTATATACGTCCTCAGTGTGTAAATGCTTCCTTCCCTGATACTACAGTAAGTTATAAAAAGATGATGAAAATGAACACACATAGAAAGTACGCACTGAATGTGGATATCCCTGTCCTTTGCAGCTCCTGCTTGGGGCTGGGGACCTGTCACACTGTTTGCTGCTGCCTGTCCCCCCCGTGTCATTGCCAGTGTTACCCTCAGTAACACCTGGCTCTGCTGTGGGCCTGGTGGATGCTGGGGCATGCAGTCATGGATCAGAGGACTGGAAGTGCCTGTTGTAAGGTTTTATCTGAATGGCAGTGACACCAAATGGCTGCTTCTCAGTTTAAATTCTTACTGTTTGTTTTCCAGCATCACCATCCTAGATTAGGCCGTGCTGTTTGTTCGTGTTGTGTTGCTTGTGTGTTTTTTTTTAAGGTCAGGAAGTGCATTTGGTCCAGACCAGTTCCTATGTATAATGAGAAATGTTGAAGGGATTCAGGGAAGGAAGACAAACACCTCAGCCATGTAGAGATGTGACATTTATCATGAGAGACATATAAGAAAAGCTTTATGCATTAAAACGAACAAGTTAGAGACCAGATCCAGGCTTTCTTTAGGGCCACATAGATGAGTTTGTGAACCTTATGAGAAAGGTTCGTTATAAGACACATCAGCACCAATTGTGTCTCATTTTACTCATCCCCTTTGTACAGCCAGCCCCACTCCAGCCAGTGCATTGGCTTTGGTTTTACATCCTCTTCAGACCTCTGTGGTAGGTTTCTAACTGGTTCAGCAGCATGAGGGCCAGTCCCACTCCCCACTGCTCTGCTCACTGCCATGTGCTGCAAGGGGCAGCTCCGGCTGGGGGAAGCCAGCGGCTGCCAGCACAGGCCTGTGCCTTCAGGTGGCAGCTGTAGCCACGCCAGGTTCTGCCTGACACTGTTCTGGCCAGCAGTGCTGGGCGGCTGATCTTCCCCTCCTCTGCCATGGGAACAGTTCAATAAGTGCAGGGTTTAGGGGTGTATCATGAAGTGTAACTGTACATGGAGGGGAAAAACAGGAGAAAAAAAAACAACAAAACAAGAGCTTTCCCGAAGGATAGAGGTGGCAATCCCATTAACATGACGGCTCCCTCTTTAGTTGCCAAGATGACTGACAGCTGGATAAGGTCAGAACGTGAAAACCCAGCCATGGGGGACAGAGCGGGCAGGGGAGGGGCCCAATCAGTTGAATAAAAAACGGAGTGTCAGTGCTGGGGAAGGAGAAAACCGGCACTCCCATCAGAAAAACCCTCACCCTCTGCTCCCCTACTGTTTGTTTGGGGAAAATGCTGCAGCTTAATCAGAATTATTTACAAGATAATGGTCCATTGTTTGTAGTAAGACAGATGCTGTCTGTGGGAATTTGGTGTTTTATGCTCTGTGCATTACAGTGCCATTGCTGTGTACAGATGGGATCACAGTGGTATTGTTGTTATCCACTTTTGGGAAATTTGGAAGATCCTTACCGTGAAAGGAAGATCCTTAAATAGGAAAAGAGTTTTCTTGGCTCCAGAACTGGGATTTCTCTTAAGGTAGAATTGTGCTCTTACTTGTATGGCAGAGGAAGAAGAGGCAGAAGGACTGTGCACGAGGGTCACTGGGTGAGCTTGGCTTGATGGTAGTGGGTGTCAGCTCAGCCTGGGGATGGAGCCTGTGTGCCAGCCCAAATGGAAACCAAATGGAAGAGGTTCTGGTGGGGCCAGAATTGCAAACATACTTAAAAAAAAAAAAAAAAAAAAAAAAAAAAAAAAAAAAAAAGAGTTCTAGAGAAAGATCTCTATTTCTTTAGATCAAAATGAGAGAATTTAATTTACCATTTCTTTAATGCTGGCAGCAACTCCACCTCCTGTAAATATCTCTCTCTGGCCCAAGCAGACAGTTCAATGTGGAGAGGCCCACTGGCCGGCAAAGCGGTTCTGGGTGGGTGACCCGTAGCACATCCAGGATGGCTGCGCACAGGGAGAACATCCTTGTGTCTGTCTCAGCTCTGTCTCAGTACTGCATGGGGAACAGCAGCACCCACAGACCTGCCCCAAGCCTGGGATGAGGGGACAGACAGCACAATGTGGATCTCTGCAGGCCGTGTGCTCCGCAGGGCTGTGCCCGTATCCCACCCTTTTCCTCTCCAAAACCACCAAAACCAGTGGGACAAGAAGTTCCTCCTTGGGTCGCTGCGCTCTGGGGTAGGACCTGCTGGCACGGTGCAGGACAAGGGGGTGGAGGGCTGTGTGTATGCATGTGTGTTTGTGTGTGTGTGCGTGCACTGCCTCTCTCAAAAACCTCTGCTTTTAGTGTGAAATAGCTCACATATTACCTCGGCAGAGACCGGTGTACGCCAAAGGCAACCAAGAGACGACAAATCACCAGAAAGGCTCCAGAGGGGATTTTGAACATCCACGTCTGGTATTCCAAGATCCATTAGCTTTCAGGTAAAACGGAAAACAATGACCGTCTTTTTTTGTGTGCTAGATAATTAAGCTGTCTTTCCATCACTGCAAAATATTTGAGTTTCCCTGGAGAAAGCAGAGGGAGTGGGGATGGGGAGCGAGACAGGGATGGGAAGGGAATGGCTTAGTTGCACTCTTCATGGCACTGTATCCATTCTTTGTGAAACAGCTCTCCAGGAATGCCCTGGAGAGCCTGACTGGCCCATGAGATGTAATTCTGAGTTATTTCATTTTTCCCACGTGGTTCCAGTGGGATCTGTGTGGGGAATTCCATGTTGTTGTGGTGTTTTTTTTTTCTCCAACTCAGCATTTCTTTGCAAAATCTTAATTTTGTATTTCCCGACGTTTAAACTTTTCAGCCTTATGTTCTAATGGGGACTCTGTCCATCTAAAGAAAGCTTTGTCCTAATGAGGACAGCATCCATCTCCCCAGAAAGAGCTGTAACAACTTCCAGCCTCTGTGTAATTTTAGCTGTGCTCCTTCCCCACCCTCAGCTCCCCACAACTTTTTGTTTGGGGTGTAAATTATCTGCTTTGGGACAGAGTTGTACAGCATTTCATTTTGGGTCAAGTGGCTGAGCTATTGTGTGAGCCTCTGCTTTCTCTCTGAAGAGGGGTTTTCGCTCGCTCCCAGTTGTGTGTTCAGTGCCTGCTTACTTGCAATTTCTGTTCATAAGACTGTGGGTTTTCATGCCAACGATTTTCTGTTTGAGTTATTGGAGTAGGGAGGTTGTGGGAGCATGCCAGTGTCAAAGGTTGTCGCTTGAATGATAATTAATAACATTATCAGACTGATTATGTGTTTAGATGTCCAGAATCAGGAGTGAATTGAACTTGTTAAATTTAATTCCTACCTCCGAATATCTGACTGTTTTCCGGGGCTGGGAGACTGGCGTGTTCACAAGTCTCACATTTGCATAAAGGACAAAATCGTGAATTTAAAAGGGCAACAACTAATGAGGGTTGCTGAATTTCTGAGCTTCTGGCTTGCGTAGGGTTTCTCCTACCGTGTTGCTCGCCAAGCTTTCACTGGGGAGAAGAAAGCCCAGAACTGGTGCGCGATAATATTTACAGACCCCCACCTCGTTGTGTCAGCCTCTGACTGCGACGTTGAGTCGCTGGAGATTGGAGATTATGTCTTTGGAGGTCTCGAAGAGCCGTCTCACATGTGACCGATTACCTCTGTCAGAGGAGGGAAAGCCGGGTCCCACCTCGGTGGGTGGGATTTGAACTCGTGCTTTCAGAGGTCAATAACAGGGTTTTTAGACCTTTGTGCCTCTCGGTCCCTTATAGCCAGACCTTTTCTGTTAAAACTGTTTAAATTACAAACCAGTAATAAAAGGATCATATGTGTTTCCCACTGAACAGGTTCTTTAAGGCTATTATGATAATTAAAAACATATGGTGCCTACACAAGTCAGAGGGAAACCACAGATGTACAAATTAGGTATTATATAAGGTTTTTCTTTTTCTTTTTTTTCTTTTTTTTTCTTTTTTTGCCCTTTCAAAAACAAGCCAGAGAAGTACAAAGAGAGAAAGATGGGGATTTTTCTGGAGGTGGTGGGTAGAGCTTCGTATTTTAATCATGAAATATGTAAACCTCTTTTCTTATACATAATCAGAGCAAACTCTAATACACAGGAAGAAAAAAAAGCAGTGGCATAAGACTGCAGTATTTATGGAAGGAATAAGGAAACACTTTGTTTCATGCAAGTTATTGGAGACCAGGAAACCTTTTGCATTTTTTATGATGTTTCCCTGCACAGACATGGAGGATTATATTTATTAAATATTGAATTATATTGAAATTGGATTGATGCAGCCAAAGAAGGACATTTCTTTGTATTCCATTTTTTTTCCTCCTTTTTAAAAGGGAAATGTACTAATATTGATTGCAGCACGAGTAGTCATTTGTTTTAATTTAAAAATATAGGATTGATTTTGAGAAGGTGATAAATACCGCTAATAAAAAAACTCAAAATGGGGATTTATAATGATTCTCTGTTAAGTCAATGGTTTAGCGAGGCTAACTTATAATAAAAGTAGAGACATGCTGAACTATCCAGAACTAATGGGTTATTTGCCATTTGCTAGCGCTGCAAACTTCCCCTGGCTTGCCGGCTCCTGCTGCAGAAGGTGAAATTTACCTCACCTGGTGCTCCTTTGCCTGCAGGTGGGGGGTAGCCCCCAAAGAAAGCCTTAAAAGAGCAGGAAAGAGTGGTGAGTGAGGAGGAAATGGGGAGCCTGATGCTTGTCCTTCAGGCTCCCGGCAGCTGAGCAGGCACTGCTGAGGAAAGGCTTTTCTTTTATCGAGTGAGTGATAGCAAAACTCGGTGTTATTTCGCATGTAGGTATTACCATTTTAACTTTTACTGAGGTAAAATAACACCTTGTCACTCAGTGCAAATACCAATCACAAAATGAATTAATTGTAATAACTGCTGTCAACAGAACAAAAGACTTGTTGCTTTCCTAAGCAAATTTCAGCGCCACTGATAACTATATACAGGGCTTCCCATTGCGCTTATTCAGTGTAGGTAGTCAGAACATAATTTCATCTGTCTTTCTCTGCACTTTGTTGCAGAAGTCTTAGAAATTGAGTTAAAAACCTGTATTTTTTACATTTCGCTAAGTATATGTTTACTCCATACTTCTGCTTTCTTCCTTAAAACTCTCTATACATTTTTACTAGCCAGCTAACGCTTTTTCTTGCCTAATCTATTAAAAATGAAGGAGCTTCCAACAGGCTATAGAATCTGTTTGTTCACCTTATGCCATGAGGGGCAGTTGCTTTCACTGGAGGTATGGGCAGTGTTCTTGCCACGCAACATGCAGTTGTGCTGGTGTTTCCTCTTCAGGCAGTTGTCTTTCTCCCAAAGGAACGCTGCTGTAGATGGACGATGATACTTCTTTTTTTTTTTTCTTTTTCTTTAAAAAAAAAAGGGTTCAGGAGAAAAAAATGGCCAAGAAAAGCAAAATTCCTCAGTCTTGTGTTAGCCACAGATTTTTTCAGACAAAGTTTGGAGCGGGTGGAGGGAGAAGTAATTAAGTAATTTCACAAAGAAGCCTCAGTGCAGCAGGAACCAGTGCCAATATGCTATAGTCCTTTTACATGGCTATTTTGCTTATTAATCAAAAGTACTATATAGCACATCCTCTGTATTTTACTGTAGAAGCTGTGTGTTTTCTTAAAGGAACAAGCATTAGTATTACTGCCTGAGATAGCAATGAAGACCAAATAAAAACTAATCAAGAGCTGCCCCAAAGAGTGAACAAAGGTCCAGTTTGCAGCCCTATTTTGAGAGCAAACGTACTTTAGATTGCTCCCCCCCCTCCCTTTCAAGCACTACTGATACACTTCTGTACTTTCTGCCCTGCTTGGGGCACGATCCTGAGCCCACATAAAATACAGGGAGAACTTGTTATCCCGTGCATCTACCCCCAGATGCTGCCCAGGGAGCAGAGCATTGCACAGAGTGTGGCATGAGCAGTAGTCCTGGATGTGCCAAAGGGATTTAAGGGTCTGGAAATACCCATGGCAATGCAATTGTGCTGGAGCTTGGAACTGTTTTGTTTGAGCAGCCCTAGGCCAGACTTGTGGTTGCTCTTGCTTTGATGCACAAGAACATGGCAACTGTGTGCAGGTATCTGCCATCTCTTGGGGCCACAGGTTCAGGTGCTCAGAGAGAAGGGGCTGTGGGGGCAGCGAGTTGGTGGCATCTCCTTGAATCTGATGCAATAATGACGAGGGTGAATTCATGGCCCTTGGGCCTGCCTAACCCTTGTCCCCCTGGACGGGCACTTTCCTGGTTAATGAAGTGTTCCCCCTTCTTCTGGAGTAGGCAGGTACCACAGCCATCCCTCTGGATGTGTGGGATGGAGCAGCCCCCGGTACCAGCCAGGGGGATGCTGGGGAACATCAGTGTAGGGGCTGCTTTTGGGTAGTGCTGATGCTGGTGCTGGTCTACAGGCTGTGTGCCTCCCCTCTGGCCTCTCCTTCAGCCTCCCTTCCAGCATCAATGCCCACACTGATGGCTTTACCATCAGAAGAGCTGGTTTGGAATTTGCTTCTCAGCTTCATTGCTCTGTCTTTTTTGTTTCCTACTCCTTTTCGGATGATTAGCTGAGCAAAGAGGTTCTCCTTGCTGCAAGCCACTCCTCTCCCTGCTCCTGGCACTAGTTGCTGCTCTGAACAGGACTGCAGGATAGCTGGAAGGCACTGGGCTGAGACAGACATGGGGCTCAGCATGCAGGCTGCTGGCCATCGAGAGTTTTATTAACGTGGGGCTTTAATGCAGGTTCATTTGCAGTGCGGGGATTCTGCAGTTGATGTTCAGCAATCAAATTCTTCACTGCTTTGTTTTATTTAGCATGAAAATATTCTAGGGTGTGTAAAGGCAGTACTGACTGTACTCAGGATCGGCGTTTGGAGGGATTTCAGAAGTGTTATTAACTTTCTTCTTTCCGGATCTGAGGTGTGTTGTCTGTCATTTTATGAAGGTGCATGCTTAGAAAAAATTGATAATAATCCCACAAAAAACGGACAGAAAACATAATTTCAAAGGTCAAAACACGTTTGTAAAGTTGAACAGGTGCAGAATTCGGAACTAGGAAAGTTGTACAGTATTTGTGTCATTTGCACTCATGCAGCACCGGAATATTCCAAGAGACATTTGGGGGAAATTTGTAAAATAAATGCACTCCTGGCAGAGACCTTGTGTGCCAAGTTTTAGCCTGGGCTGCATTTTTACAGCTGAGTTATAAACCCCTGAAAAACAGGATTTATAATGGAAACGCTGACACAACCTTAACCATAGCGGTGCTACCCAGCGCTGCGATAATATACTGTACGAAGAAATCAGTTCATTAGTTAGTTATAAACAAAGGACAGAGATAGTAAATTACAGTAGGTATTTCAGCAGTTTTCTATATATTTATGACACAAAAATATGCAGCTGCATTTTATTTCTTCAGACAGTGTTTAAGGATTTCAGATTTAATACAGATGAGTTTAGTTATGCACGTCGTGCATTTCGGTCTTGCTGTTCCCGCTCGTAGTTTTATTCATGGTATTTTCTTCTTTCTCTGTTGCTCATTAGAAAAATGTTAAAAATCCATTTTCATCTGATTAATAATAAAGCTGATCACATGTAACCTAATTTTCATTCACTGCTGCCCCTGTCTGTGGAGTCATATACAAAGTGACCTTTGAATCACCACTGGGCCCATAAAGCACAATAAGCACCATTGTCCTGTCAAAAATTGAAGATGTTTTACATCATTACAAAATTTAATGTTCCATCTTTTCAAATGCACTACTTTTCAAAGGCCACATTCCAATTGAAGCTCATTAAAATCAGACTCAAGTTTCCTGTGGTGGGGATGAGAAAGAGTTTCTCATGCATTCGGAGTAATATGAATCACTCTTTTAAAACAGATATGGTTACATATTAGTTTTGAAAGGTACAGTAACTGCTGAGCCTCCACTGTCTGCAACAGTGAGGCTTTTGTACTTATAAATCTAATAACTGCCTCCTGATCCCTTGTACTTCATCCACACTGTATCCTATTTACTTATGAATAAATCAACTTTCTAAATAAAATTGTTGTTCAGAAGTTCAGGGGTTGAATTATAGGAGCCTCTGGCTCAAAGCTTCTATTAAGGTTTTAGCAGACATCTGTGAGACTCTTGTTAAAAGTCAGCTCCTCTCAAAACTCTTTCTCCCATACATGGGGCTTGGAGGACCAAATCCTTCTGTGGAGCAGTCATTTAAAGTCTGTCGAATCGCACGGAGGGTGAATTTGCCTCCTGGTCTTACGGGATAATTTCTCACAGTGTTTTATTCATAAAGCAAACAGAACTTTGATAAACTGATGGCTGAGATGGGCTGCGTGCTTGTGAGCCCATTACCATGCTCAGAGGAGCTCGGGCTGCCGGCGGCGCCTGGTGCTATGGAACCCTATGGAGCTCCACTACCACCAATAAAAACCAGCAACAAAAAAAGTTATTCCAAGCCTTTCAACAGTTAATGTTGCACTGCTGTATACGCACGCCCCTCAGTCTTGTGCGTACGAGCGTACAGACTGATACCCTATATAGAAAGCAGATGTATATAAATATTATTGCACATTTTGTTTACTGTAGCCATTACATGATCTCACATTACACGGTTTCATATATTGGTCACGTGAAATATAAACCGTGCTGCAAAACACAGCGCATTAAGCATTTTATGAAGAAGACAGACACAAATGTATGGTGAATACTATTTTCAACTGTTGACAGACCCTGAACATGTTTCCTGTAAGTTTATGATCATGAAAATACAACTATAATTTGCCAGGCACTGTTGCAAGTGAGACAGAATGAGCGGGAATGACAGTCTTTTATCAATATTGCATTAAGATGCTATTGCATTTTCAATATTCCTCGTATAGCTCATTAACGTGGTATATTAGCATAACACCACGTGATGAAGGCAGGCACATGCAGTTCTCGCATTTTGAGTTGTAATGTTTTTAATGCTTACAGTGATGTAAAACAGTGCAAGCCCAGTCTGAGGTCTGCGGATATCAAGAGCTATATAAAAGGGATCTATGATACGGATCACGAATACGGGATACCATATGCTGGCATTCCTACCGATATCCCATTAAGTACTGAGATCTTGCCAGCTACAATTCAATCGTATTTTTCCTTTAGCATTGTACAACACCACATATTCTCAGATCTCATATTCAGGGTTTTATCACTGCACTGCGATAATGCCGAGTGAAATTCATTAATTACCATCATAATAGTGATCTTAACCTCGTTAAGTGCACAGCTAGAAGCAGGTTTGGCTGCTTCATACAAATATGAGTCACTAGGTAAGGCTGCTCCCCTTCAGCCAGGGCCTGCTGCAGAAGCACGTGGCACCTTTCCTCCGGGCTCTATAAAGTATATACTTTCTAACTGCAGTTTACAACTCATATGGAAGCGAGTAAACTTTGTGGCCTGCTAAGGGCCGCTTTATGAAGTGCTAAAAGGCTTTAAACCTTGCAGGGCTGCCAGGCTGAGGGCCTTCCTGACAGGACGGGAGGCTCTTCGGGGTGAGCCTTGGGCAGGTTCTTCTCCATGGCGGTGGGTTCTGGATGGTGGTGCTATTTGAGCTCCCTCAAGTGGCCGTGTCTTCGGCCTCCCGCACCTCTTCCCATTCTGTAAAGAGCTGTGTATCTCCTCTTGGATCCTAACTTCATTTTTTGATCTCCAGCCTCTGGAGGTGACCTCAGAAAGTGAAGAGCAATAGATGCTTGTATAAAATAAAGCTTGAAATGCTTTGCTTGTTCTGTCTGGCAACTGCTAAACTGCGCCTCTCCTGCTTGTGGGATCAGTAGCATGATCCCAAAGAACAGGAGTTGACATTGCAGCACTGACTGCATTGCAGTTCTCGGGTCAAAGTCTCAACTACGGTAATTGGTAATGAGCATCTGAATCTACCATAGAAACCAAAACCAGATTGCTTTTCTGCTTTAACCCAGTTTGCACTTACTGAATCCGTAGCTGATATTGAAAGTACTTGAAAGGATTAGGGTATGTTATGAGGCATGCTGTGGCATAACAGTTACTGAGCAGGATGAACAGCTACTATACATCAACCAGGAGAAGAAGTGGAAAATTCTGACAGCAGAATTCTGGAAAGGTCTCTTGCAGGGGTCTTTCCTCAGCCTTTTCTCCTGCCTTCTGGGCAGCCCAGACTCATGGGAGACCACATTCTGGTTTGTGTCTTTATTCTGCCCACCTTTGCTTTCTTTGCATTGCTGATTGTTTTGTAGACTTTTCACAGTGCAGAAGTGGCAGGAGGTCTGCACTACTGCTTTAAGCCAAAACTTTGCTTCAGTCAATCCACAGCTGTCTCTTTTAGGATGAGGCATTTAATCTTCGTTTTCTGAGAACTTTATATTTACATACTTTATTTGCCCCCATTTAATTTTCTTAAGCAAAGTCTATAGACAGATATATCTCTTAGGACCAGGTCTTTATTATTTCTCATTTAGAACATTCTGCTGCCTACAATGGGCACCATTAAAAATTCAGCATTTGCCCTCATTGGTAATTACTCTGAATAGGAAATAGCATGCTATTGTATAGCAGGATACAGTGGTTACAAGAAAACTAAGAGCATGACATGGTACTCCTCTATGTATACTTTTAATAATGGTAGTTCTGCATCTGCCTTTAGTCTGTATTTTCTATCTTGTACACTTTCATAACAGGGGATGCAAATGCAGACAGGCAATTTCTTTCGGCTTTAATGGGCTTTTCCCTGGAAAACAGAGCTTCTTACATTGTGTAAGCTTAGCTTGCAGTAGGTGCATTAACAGGGTCAGTAAAGGTGTTACATCTACAGAGTGCATAAGAATAAAGTTCTAAAATTCTCTAATAGGCAAAAAAGTTTCAGGTGTTATGAATGGAGATTTATCTTGATGAGCATAAATACATTTCAGAAAGAACTTACTGTGTGATTTATGTGTCAGGAAAACAAAGAGCTGGTATGCAAGCAAAAGCGCGTTTTGGGAGAGGGTTGGTTTACTCTTTACTGGTTGTTTCATTTAAGGAAGTTTTTGCACCTTACGTTGTAGCGGGAAGGAACTGTTCTGCTCTTACAGAGAAGGCAGATCTGCGTAAGCATTTCCAGCTTAGGATTGTACATAGTGGAAGGGATGCTAAAAGAATTCGGTAAGCATTGAAAATACAGACCTGCAAGCTTGAAATCCAATATCAAAATTATATTTGTAACTGTGTAAGGCATGCATTGAAGTACTGATAACTGAGATCCTTCGGGTATGCAGGATTTTAAAATGACAGGAGCGGTGCAGTTTGTACAACATATATCTGACCGTATTTCTGCCAGAGAGGAAAAGAGTCTACCAATAAATGCTTCAAAGTCTTCCCTGTCTGTTCAGGAACCCAGAAGACACTCAGCTCCTCCTGCCCATTCCATATACCCTGCTTATTTTTTAGCAGAGTAAACCAGCTGGGGCTTCCAAACTTCAGAGTCCATGCTGTTGAGATAACTATGGCTGCTTAGAGCATGGAAGTTGCTCTCAGAGATAACGTATTTTCTAACAAGAGATCTGGATATGCAGGGAAGACTTGCATAAACTGGAAGTGAAAAATCCAATAGGAATTGCAAATGTGGCCCCCACTGATGTTAATGTAATGTAACTGATTAGGGCTGACTCATAGGCTTTAAGGAGGGTTCAAATACAGAACAACTGCTTAACTGAGTTTTAAACTGAGGGCAGCTGCGGTAGAACAGGGCAGGAGGGGGTATCTGTGTGTGTGTGTGCGTTAAGGGCAGGTGGGGATTCTACAGTTTTCAGAGAACATAGCAGACATTTTTGTCAATCAGATCTTCTTTTCTACATTTAATTTTCAAGTTCTAAGGCTGTGCAGCAATTAACTGAGCAGCGCTGTCCAGTTAGAAGCTGAGAGAAACAAGGGTTTATTGAACAGCAAAAATGTGACTTTTCAGAGGGAAAAAAACGGTTCCATGCTTTTTCTCTGAGTATAAGAGCATCCAGCTTAAATAGAGTATTCAATTTTTAATGAATTGGGCTCTTAGTGTCCTATGATCTATGGATGAAGAGCTAAAAAATTATAAATGTGCACACACAACTGATTGGATTATACATGGCACAGTTCCTTTGGAAGATACCCTTGTTTGTTTTTTCAATTTTCTGGTTAGATATATTCTTGATTCTGGACAGAAGCTGGTAAATGAATTGTGGTACTTTTAATCATTTTCTCTAACATCTTTACCTATTTAAATGAGCTGTGTTTTGACCCAAGTAGATGTGCCTCTCTCCTGCCCATAGAAGAGTGGAAGGTTTTAAAATGATCTAATATGGGATGGTATTTAGCATTTATTTAGCATTAGTATTTTCTAGCCCAAGAAACATTATATAATAATCTATAATCAAAAACACTAAAAACCCGTTAACTGCTAAAGTCTGTTTCATTCTAACATTACAACTAAAACTCATTTATAAGTAAATGAAAGTCAAGAGGACTAAATTCAATTAAAATTACTTTGAAGTATGGGGGGAGAATGTTTCACGGTGATATAAATCAACATATTGTTATTGCCTTCTTTTCCTTATCCGTTAAGGGTCTCTAAAGCAAAATGTAGTCTAAATTATACATGGAGAACAAATAGAGAGAAAAGAATGCCATGCACCCACAAGCACAACCAAGCCCAAATGAAAGGTTTGGGTGTACTTGCGGATGAATGGGGGGCTTTTCTGTAAGCTTCGCAAGTCAGAATTGTGCAAGGTTTCTCCCACTTGCAGCCTCCATACCTTTATTGAGTGCAGTATAAATAGAAAGCCAATTAAAGTACATCTTTGTTAAAAGAAAGGGAGAGACAAACAAAAAAACCAACATCATTTTAGTGTACATGCATTTTTTACTGAAAGTAGGATCTCAGCAGAGAAATTAACTTTAATAATCTATGGATTACAAGACATATCAAACCTTCAAAGCGTTGCAGTGTTAGATCTATTCTCAGAAGGGTTTAAATTGCTTTAATAGTTAATAATAAGTGATATGACTCATTTTTCCAAGTAAATCAAAATCGTTTGTCATTTGTTCATCCGGTCTCCAAACCTCTTAATTAAGGCGAAGAAATTCTTTAGTACCTATTGAGCACCTCTGGGGTGTGTAATGCTAAAATGTACTTAGAGGTTTTTCTACTTTTGCTTGACATTTTATTCGTAGGACATAAACCTAATGAGGAGCAGAGAGCAATGTTTTCAGTACCTCTGTAGTCCAGCAAAAGTCAGGCTCCACACGTGTCAGTCCCACAGCCTATTCGGTGCACATCTTGCACTGTCAGTTATCTGTTCATCTTTAACACATATGGAGCACTTGGAAATCCACCCATGTGTGCGCAGGGAGATACAATTCTCTAGCACTACGTTGAAGAAGTTTTTATTGAAGTGGGACCCCATTCTGTGATCATCTTGGAAAGTGATTTTGGTCATTCTGAATCAGCAGCTGAAAAATTCACAAACTCCTTGCTTAGCAAGTTTACTCCCATGAGCAAGATCAGGATCATAGGAAAACAATGCTATTGTTTTTTAAGAAAAGAACCTCACTGTCTGCTTTAAATCATATATTGTTCCCACAGGTTTCAATTACTTCACATAATGAGATAGTGCCAGTTTTGAACAATGGCGCAGCTCTCTGTCTTGATGGCTCTGGTACAATACTTTTAAATGAATTATCAAACGGATCAAAACAAACATTGTTCTTCTCATTATTGCACTGCAACTTTGTCATTAGCAGAGCTAGAATCCACACAGCAAAGTATGTGAGGATGCGGACACTCTCCATGCCCAATACTCCTCCAGTAGGCGCAAGTCGCTTCTTGGTGAGCTCCACCAGCAGTGTGTGGTGCTGGCAATGCTGCCTGCTCCTCCTGGCTGAATTTCTCAGGGCAGACAGGGTGCCCTTCAGCCAGCCTGAGCCCTGCCTTAATGCATGGAAGTGTGGGAAGACCTGGGATATTCCCTTGGCAACAGAGATTGTACAGGGTTCCTACTTCTTCAGCCATTTCTTAAGTGGCCCAAACCCCCTCAATTTTAAATTCGTAACATTCAGTATAAACACATGGAGTGGATGGGGTGAGAAGGCTTTGTTTTTTTATATATTTTCAAGAATTGGTTTTAAAGTAGAAGAGAAATTACTCCTTAAACCTAACCGTTACTCCTTAAACCTAATCATCTGTCATAAGAATCGGTCTATAGAAAGCGTCGCTAAAACTAACAGAACTGAGCAGCAAATTTAAACTGATAAACTGTTGATACCATCCCTTCAAAGTCCACAAAAAATACAGACAATTCACTCTTAAACTGTAGTGCAACCCCTGTTGCTTTTCTGTCCCACACTGAAATCAATAGGGGTTTTACCTCTGAGTGTGGTAGGGTTGGGCTGTCAGTGCCAAACGCCTGCTCAACTGGAGACGTATTGCTGGTAGAACGTTCTAGGGTAGCGTGAACTCCTGCAATTTTGCTGTTGTATTAATTACATTTTGCAGTGTTAATTTAGGCTAGCTGCACCTTAGAAATAATATGAATACTTATAAATTTAAGTATTTATTTTCAAAGTAAAATTAAGACTCTATTGTCTTGCAACTAACCTGACTTGTTCTAACCCTCCAAAACCCTGAATATGATAACCTTTATTTATAGATAGCAATAAGCATATTTAGCAACTTTATT
Source organism: Excalfactoria chinensis (assembly GCF_039878825.1). Classification (NCBI taxonomy): domain Eukaryota; kingdom Metazoa; phylum Chordata; class Aves; order Galliformes; family Phasianidae; genus Excalfactoria; species Excalfactoria chinensis. Next base: position 10,506,703 of record NC_092835.1, on the reverse strand, counting down.
ATTCATGACCCTTGCACTAAATATCATAGTTAGAGTACAGATGTGTGAGCATTTCTATATGGAATTCACTGCAGTAATTCTTGTAGAATATAAATAGCATTGCATTCAGAGGAATAATATGTCCATATTTAAGAAGTGTGTCTTAGTATAAACAAAGAGACCACACAGTGGTTTTTTGAAAAGCCCTACGTTAATAAGAAGCTTCATGAATAGAAACAAAGCTCTAAAAATGTGATTTTTAGTGTTAACATTTATTTTCTGCTGCATGCTTATATTCTTCCATATATAGTCCTTATATTTTATTACAAATAGGAAAGAGGCTGCTGCGTTCTTTGTGTGAACACATAATCGGTGAAAGTGCAATTTGTTGAACCAGTTGCTCCCAAGAAGTTAAACCCAATCCTTTGTTAATAGCCTCTTTATTTGTGCCTGCACCAAAGATGCAGATTATCAGATAAACATCATATTCAGACCTCGCTCACTAATTGACTGAACAAGAATCGGTCACACTTTACGTACCATTCCATAATGGATTTTCATGTTTGTGAACCCTAACTGGCTGTGGAAATGGAAAGCAAATGTCGCATAATCACAAATAACATTTATTTATTTATTTATTTATTTGCCTAAGAGAGAAAAAAGGAACAACTTTTTTCTTCTCACTTTGTCACGGGCCCATCATTACAGGCAGGTGATGAATGAGCGCTTAGCGGTCAGATCAGCTGTCGTGCTACTGTTTAGAGAATCTTTTAAATGATTGCTAAAAGTCACATTTTTCAGTTAGATTTTACATGAATAATTGATACAGTAAAGTGACAGTGAAAGACACAGGTATAATAGCTGAATCGTTTTTTCACTTTTTAGAGGATATATACCACTTATTGAGCATCTCCCTATCACCGTATTAGGCTAGGTTCCCTTTTACTTGTATATCTGAAGCAGAAGCTCTCATTAAACATATTGTAAAAAGACTCTTTTATGAAAACACTATCAAGTATTTATAACTACAGCACCGAAGATCAGAGGAGAATATTGTTTAAAATCTGTGCAACATAAAACTGGTCAGAAATATCAACATCAATCAGTGTCAAAATTAAAACTGACTCGAATTTGTTTTCTTTTTCTTTTTTATTTGAGTGGGTTATAACAAGCACATACTCATTCTGACAATCTTATTTGCTGGCCCCACATTGCAATAAATCAGAAATACACTGGTAATAAAGGGACAATGTTGACGCTACCAAAGTTGCAGAAAAAATTAAAAGGCTGTACTAGAAAAAATAATAATAATTAATCAAGCACCCCCACAAATATGTACAAAATATGAACCTTTTTCTCACCTGGAAATGAATATGAAAACTGGGGGATTGTCTATGACCGGTTCTAATGCCTTTGGCTTTTTGAGGAAAAAAGAAATCCGCTCTGGATTAAAGGTTATTAGATACTCCCAAGGCTGAGCAGTAGAAGTGCAACTGCGTATTACATAAGTGGACACTTCTTCCCGTACTGTAGGTGGAGAGATTATCTCAGATCTCTGGAAGCCAAAAGAAGAGATAACATATATTCTTCTGACACTGGCACTCTTCCAAGAGAAAGTTGTAACACGCCTAACAAAAGGGAAAAAAAAAGTCAGAACAAAGGGTGAATGGCATATGGTGGTTTTTCTACAATATGGTGCTCATCCTTTTTAATACATCTTTGGAAGACATAAGCGAAGCGCTGTGATGTTGTTTTCCTAACATATGACAGGTCTGCATTATACCCTAGGATGAATGACACTTTATTAATAGTATTAATATTATTATTATTTATTCATGAGCGCTGTTGCTCCTGGGAATGCACATCCAGGCTAAATTCCTGCACGAGAACTTTATTCCACTCCAGTTGTGCAACTGCTCTGTGCTAGCCCTTCTCTGGGGCATTTCATCATCTTAGTAGTCTCTCTGGCCACCAATAAAACAAAACAAAACAAAAACCCCACAAAAAACCCCGAAACCAACGTGTTTCTGGATGGGCAAATTCAGACTGGAAATCAGTATTCCAGCTCATGGGCTGACCGTGCTGTGATGGTTGTGCCTCACCAAAATCTGATGCCCAACAGGATAGGGGTGATCCTACCTTCTGCCAACCAGGGTCCTCACTGAGATCAGGCAGGGTGCCTTGAACCCTAATTTTTCTTGCTTTAGCATGAATATTATTGATTCAGTGGGATGGCACTCAGCTTTCTCCCCCTGTACCACCACTGTGCTGGACATGTCATGTGTACCACAAAGTGCCCCTTGCACATCACCTTCCTCCCTCTGAGATTTTCTGGGCGAGATCACAGAACCCCAACATGGATTTAATGTGTCAAAGCCCTCACTCTGAAGAGTAGATACTGGGAGGAATACCTTTATTTCATTGTTACTAGCTGCTCAGGTATTGAGAACAACTAAATACTCTCAGCTGACAGAATACTGGGAGAGGATCCTCAAATATTCTCACTGTGGGATACCAGATCACATTTTGTATCAAATTCCCCTAACTACAGTTTAAAAAAGAAGAAGAAGAAAAAAAAAAAAAAAAAAAAAAAAAAAAGAAAAGAAAAGAAACACCAAAAAAAGCATACAAAAATGTACAGCGAGTATGACAAAGTAAGTGCTTTGACAGTGTTTTAGTTAAAACATGATCTCAGGAAATGAGTACGATAATGAGCAATTGGCTAAAAATTCCAACATATTGTAACAGGCCCTGAGAAATAATGCAAAAGCAAAAGCCTTTGTAATATAATCGCCAGTTCTAGACTGCTGACTGCTTATTAATTGTCGTCATGACACTGGAATTGTTTGACCAAAAATGAGGCTGCACTCTCTTAGCCATTACTCCTGGCCCTACCTCTGCAGGGGATGAAGGAAGGTTTGGGAGATGCCTGCTCTTTGTACACTGTACTTGAAAAATAAACCTCTTCCAACTAAAACACTTGTAAACAAGTTATTACTTTTTTAGCCTCCTTTAGTGCTGCTAAACAGCAATGCTACTGCAAATAGAAAAAAAGCCCGAATCTTTGTTTTACTGTTTTTGTAATGAAATTATATGGCTCTTGAAGCTCTTCCATTGAGACTCTGCTTGAGAAACCACAAAGCTAGGGATTTGGGAATGTATTTAGAGGATGTTGACTTTATTTTTCCTAAATCTGTCTAAATAACTAAAAATATCATAATTAATTCAGGAGTCTACAACTGTCTTTTCCTTCTCTACTGAAAGAGCTCTATATTCACAGGATCCGCTCTGAAATACAGAAGAAGTCAGGGAAGTTTTGAAACTCCCTTTAGGACCACAAAAAGTTGGCTGTATCTCCTAAATCATGTACAATTGCAGTACCTTTGAATTATGATTGATGACTGAAAGAAAAAAGAAAAAAAAGGCAAAGGATGAAAATACTAATTTTGCATCTGACTCCAAATATGTAGATTTTGTCCATTTGAATATAAAGCTCTTTTTTCTGCATTAACATATAAGGATCTTTCCTTGGGACTGCGCCCCAAATGAGTCAGATAGTCTGCTTCAGATGAAGTTAACTAATTATATTACCCTTTTATCTTTGCCTTCAGGTAACTTCTCATACCACCATCAAGTAGAGAGTGGTGGTAAAATCTTTTATAGTAGTATAATTTATTTGGAGCCTGCTACTAAAGGGCAGAGCAGCACCTGAAAGAGAACTAAAGCCAAAATGTTACTAAAGATTAAAATCGCATGGGGAACTGTTTTTCCTCTTGATGAGCACGCTTGAGAATCCAGGTGGGAAGGATGGACTTAGGCCCAAGTACTAGTGAGTACCACGCTGTTTCAAACACATGCAGCTGGGAAAGACAAAATACAGGCTATTCTTCAGACATCTTTCTTTCATGTTGCTCATCGTGCCCCCCCCCCCCCCCTCCTCTCCATTTTTTTCTCTTTTTCCTCTTTTTTGTCTGTATGTATATAGTGGATCATGGCTACGTGGATTCAAGAATGCAATTTGACTTCAGCTGTTTTCAGATCCTGCTGGTGGCAGCACTACTTGGTCCTTTGGCACTGGGTTGATCCCCACTTAGGAAGGAGATTGTTGATGATGAGCTGGTTTTTGGTTTTTTTCTATGTTCAGTTATTTGCTGTGTGCATTTGGCTGCAGCTGAGGTAGGTCCCTGACCTGCACCTTCCTGGCTGTACAACTAAAATGTGGAGGATTTTCCAGCATTATTCTGTCTTAATCTATATCCTAAAATACAAAACACAGAGGTCACTCAGTTGTTATCTTTAGAGTGTTTATTCAGTTCCGCCTGAAAAAAAATTAGCAGTTCCATACTGAGGTGATATTAAAACTAGCACTAAGGAAGGATCTGTAGAAGTGCAGTGAACCCGGGCCATCAGACATTATCAAAGGTATTCATAACCTCAGCAGCTGATGCTCTGATCTTTCTTCGTGACTTCTGGCGAATACGCCTTCAAAGACAAACAAGCATGTCGGTGTGGGCTGGGAGGGAGGCCTGTGTCTTACCTCACAGAATCAGGTCAGCTGGTGGCTGTCTGCTTGCTAAATTACAGCAAGCTTTTTTTCCTTCAACTTCCATCCCATGCTTAAAATACCACCAGGATTAAAAATTAGAAGCTCTATCCCATTATAGACCAAACCGACCTCTATATTTCAGCTGTGCTGCTGAGGTCGGTGTGCAAATGACATTGCTCGTGTCTCAGCACAATTCAGCAGCCCGTGTTTTGCATTAGTGAGCCACTGCACCTGACACCTGACTACTTTAAAACGTGCTGCTTTTACACAGGTAACCCTCTGCCACCATCCTACTTCTCAGGGATTCCTCTCCTTTGTGTGTAGATTTTGCAGTGTCAGGCAGGATGAGGCAGTGCAGGGCAGGCCTCCATGCTGGTGCTCTTGGAGGTACCTCTGAAGGGGTGTGTTTAGAGGGATGGTCCTGCAGCCCACCATGACACCCTGGATCACCAGGGCAATCCTTGGCCTGGCAGCCAACAAACTCCTGGACTTCTTAGAGTGCACCATGCTGGTATAGGCTGGCAGAAATGCAGCCGTGATGGCGGCTCTTTTTGGTGGCTGTGAGTTCTCTCCTGAGCTGAGAAGGACAGGGGGCCTTGCAGCAGCGCATACCCCAAAGCCTCATTGAAGTAAGCCTTGTGGAGGTCAGAAGAGGTTCCACAGACCCTACTGCTCAGTGGTGCCTCTCCTCTCCTCCGGATATCTCAAACTACTGCTAAGAGAGTTTCCAAACAGTTAATTCCCTGTCTTTCTTCATGCCTTGCAGCATTTAACAACGCTATTGTCATCCCAGAAGACAAGAGCACAGAAGTAGGAGTTTCCTTTCTTTCTAGAGTCTATATTTAATTCCCTTTACGGTCCATTTTAACTCTTTCCTTCCTGGTCAGATGCTGTCCTCTGTGGAGAACAGCTGTGCCATAGCCCTTTCCCTCCTGCCTGCCCAGGCTTCTTTCACCATCACAGAAATTACATCTTTCTTCTAATTAATGTCCAGAGCTCCATCTTCCTTCACATCGTCCAGGCTGTCCCTTGCAAGCAGAGCAAGGGGCAGTGAACTGGAGAAGACTGGCCCACAGGCCAAGCTTGAATTCACAGCTCTGGTTCAAAGGTCTGTGTTTAGTGCCCTGTGGGTGCCTCGCTAACCACAGTGCCATGGCTCATACCTCTGCCCTGCACCAAAGAGACTTGCTGAGGATGACTGCTGTGGATTTGAAGATGCATGCGTACAGCTTGAAGGACCATGAAAGGCCTACAGATAGCTCACGGGGAATCATGTTAAGATACTTCTCCAAGTGATCCCTCTTAAAAAAAAAATCCCTTTTCCTTGATCCAAAATGCTGTTTCACTAACTCCAAGCGTCAAAAGGATTTTATTCTTAGTCTTCTGTTTCGATCAGTTAATTCCCACCAGGGCTGAGGTAAAAATTGTCTGTGGGACACACTGTTCTTTCTTCTTATACACCTAATGTTGCTGTGCTATTTTGGGCAACCATTTAAATAAAAGCCAATTTGACTAAAGAGCAAATATATTCTGTCGAATGACGGCAAAAGGGCAGAGCTTGGGAAAAAGAAACAAGAAAATGCAAGGCATTCATTTTTCCTTTGTACTTTTTAATAAAAGAAATTCTCTCGCAGCTTAAAGTGACACATTAAAAGATGTATGTATCGTGGCTTTTAAAAACACAATTAGATAACACCTTGTCAAATACTTATATTCTTTGTTGACAGCCTTGAGTACAATCACAATAACAGCACAGCTATTTCAGCATGTTTCTTATTCAGTTGCCATTGGCAGAGTCAGCCATTTTATAAAAATGTTACTGTTTATCACTTTAATCATCAATCTACATCTAGTCAAAACAATAAGTCAGAAGGAATAGTAAATTATACTTGTGTAGTCCTGATGAGTTTGAACTGTTTTGCTGAAATTAACTGCAATAATTATCTATTTTTCTAAAGCTGTTAATAAGTTCTGGATTTAAAAAAAGAAAAAAAGAAAAAGAAAAAAAAAAATGGATCAGAGGGGACTTGGCTTTTGCCTGTTTTATAGAAAACTTCGGTAGGCTCAGAAAAAAAATCAACAGCAAGTCTTGGTTTTGCTAACGATGAAAGAAAAAGCACACACAGCTCCTTGTTTTGGTGCAGGGCAGGGTTTAAGGGCTTCCTCCTGCAGCAGAAGGTGCCCCCAGCCCAGGGCAGTGACAGTCACTAAAGTGTTGAGTGTCACTTCCCTGTCATCAAAGCCTCCGCGTTTTTTATTTCAAGCCTTTTATGAGTTTGAAATATTTTATTTCCTTCCTTCGGAAGGACATAATTATCTCTTTTTTTAGCTGGATCCCAGCTTCTTAGAAATAATGTCATGAATCCCATGAATGCATTTTATATGTCATACGTGTGTGATCAGTAGGTTTTTTAGACTTATATACCATAGACCATCAATATTACATTTGCTGCTCCAACCAAGAGGTTTTAATAATACAGATCTAACTTTTTACTCTTCTACAAGACAAGGCAGCAAATTTAGATTCCTTTAATCACATGAAGAATGATGGATATAACTAGGGGATTGAATTTTGGAAACAATGCGAGGACAAAAGAGTTCCTGATGGGATTCTATAAATATTAACAAAGAATATTTGTCTTATCTTCTGCTAGCAACCATTAAGTATTTAACCCTATTCATGGAACATTTTCTATGTTAAGAAAGCTTTAGTTTTTGTCTCCCCAAAGGTTGTCTGTCTGTCTATCTGCCTAACATAATAGCTCTACTGCACTGCCACCAAACTTTGTGACTGTTCATTAATATATACTGATTTACTGAGCATTTATTTAAAACTAAAACAGGTCTTTATGAATTTGTTCTAATTAGTTACTAAAAACCCCAGAATACTTGAGAAACCAGAACCTACCAAATCCACAATCACACCCATGATCAGATCCCATGCATAACATAACTTAGTTTTGTGGGGAACACAGCTGAAATATTTTGGAACCCAAAGCAAAACAAACAAAGCAAGTGGTAAGCTTGAGGCATGTTGGCAGCTTTGCATAGGTGTGAAAATTTCTGGCTCTTGCCAAAAGTTTATTTGCAGTTATTTGCACCCTGTGTTGCTTTTCCTGCCTGGTTTGTATTTCTTCTTTTCTTGGATTTTTTGTTTGTTTGTTGCTTTCCCTTTCCTGTTTGGGCACTCTCTGCTTTATTGCTAGCCCAGGTTTCTGACCTTACGCAATTACTCCCAGAAGCAAAACACCTGCCCTTTGGGTGGAGGTGAGGTTTCAGCTTCAGCTGAGCTCTGCCCCATGAGCTCCTCAGGGAAAGCAGTTCTCTCTACGTGGCATGACTGATGGCATTGGAGGGGAATGCCACCTCTTCATCTTCAGCACAGCTTAATTTCCCCCATCTGGCAGCGTGAGCCTGCTGGGAATGTCACCAGACGGAACTCATCCGTGCACGGCAGCACCCGGTTGCTCTCCAGGAGCATGCTTTCCACGTGGGGTTGCAGCAAAGGCGCACGTGGCCCCCTACCCGTTCTGTGAGTACTGCCGTGCTCTCGGGCTGTCCCCTGGGGTGTGTTTAGGGCATTCTGTAAGGCACCTTGCTACAGCAAGAATCAAGGTCCAACTGTGGTGTAGAGAGAAAAGTAAATACATTTTGTTAGTGGACATGTCTTGTGCTGTATGATTCTGATAAGAAAACTGAGTTTAATTAAGGACAGTTGTTTAAAAGGAAACTGTTAATTCTTTTAGGCTGAAGCTGAAAGATTTGTTAAATTCCTCTCGTGATTGACTGGGGAGCAGAAGGAGTGCTCCCCACCTTGCCTGAGTGCTGGATTGCTGCTAGGAATGGGGAGGGACCTTGCCTGTGCTTCAGGAAGCTGTGGGAGCTTCTTCAATGGCCAAAAATAATTTTGAGTACAACACATCCACATACAAGAGAATAATTCTTGTTTCTCTGCTGACCCCCCTCTCTTCAGCTCAGGAAAAGGGAGAACTAATTTAGCTTCTTAAACGTAGGTGTTGTAATCATTAATAAGGAAAGTGCCAATAAAAAAAATCTGGTGATACTATAATGGGGGAGATAAAACGCTGCGAAGAATAATTAGATGCTAGCATCAAAATACTGCATGAAACAAAAACAGTAGGGTGTTTCAGAGAATCAACATTTAAAGCATTTTTTGAATTTTATCTTTACCTGCACTCCTTAATCTTTTATTTTGTCTTTTGATTTTCCTGCTACGTGCCATGTTCCTCTTTTGTCTTATTTTCATTTGGCTTCTTTTTATTACACCTCCCTCTAGCTTAACCCACCCCGAAGATTTTTGTACTTTCAGCTCTTTCTTTGTTAACGTTGAATGCAAATGTAAGCCTGTTGACAGATTTTTGGGAGTTGGGAAAATGTCTGAAATCCTAAATAGTCAGGATCACAAAGCCGAGTGATGGGACGTGAGTCGCAGCAATTGGAACCCATCTTAGTTGGCTGCGTGGATTGCATGAATCCCAGCGAGCTGTGTTATTTGCCTGGGCATCAATTTTAAATTTACTGGGAATAATCATGGGGGAATGTGGGCAGAAGAAGGCATGACCAAAGCTACTCTTCAGGTGAGATGTGTGGGGTGAATTTGGCAGGGGGCTGTTCCTGCAGCAAGCCCTGGCCATTGCCTATTCTATGCAACTGCACGCAGCTGAGGAGGGTGGGAGAGTGACTGCAGTCTTTGCTGCGAGCTTTAGTAAAGAATTGGAAGAACTTGGTGCTTTTCTTTCCAACTCATGCTTCCAATTTTTGGGGGGAGGTGTTGGATGGTTCAACCTATGGGTGGGACTTTAAGATTCTAGGGGCTTTCTGTTGAGTTAGAAGGAGAGTTCTCAGAGCTGAATTGCACTGCAGTGTTCCTCATCCTGAGGCTGGTGAGATACTGGAGATGTTCTGGCAAGCTGCAGAGGAGGTGCACATGCGTGTACTATGTGGTGTCTAACCAAAGACCCTCTGGTTACATACCAGTGTTGGACCAGGCTGTCCTGGGACTGAGGAAGGAGACAAGTTGTCAAGCAAGTTGTAGGAGGCAGCTGTGAACCATGTGCTGAATACAGGCTCCTCATCCATGGGGTCTAGGTGGGCACAGATATGGGTAGCGCTGGAAGCAGAACTCACACCAAGGTTTTTGTGATACAAACTCTGGCCACTTCTGAGACTCAGAGTATCCGTGTTGCTGGACTTGTGCCTGACAGACAGACCTGCTATGCACTGCCTCCTTTGAGTGACAGTCACCAGTTAAAATATTTCTGTTATAAAATGGAAGTTGACAGATGCAGATGGGGCAGCGTTCTGAGGCTTTTGGAGTATGGTCAAGCTGACTCGGAGTGCTCACCAAGATGTTAGAAAAGGGATTTGTTGCCACAGGGTGAATGTGGACTTGCGTATTTTTATCCTGTTGAAGGAGAGGCATTCTGGTCTTGTGTGCTGGTTCTCGTGCTGAAAATAAAACTCACAGAATAGGGCGTCGTACTAATTAGAAACTTTGAATGGAAAAAGATCATCAAATATAGAAACCTCCTGAATATGCTTCTTTACATGCTGAATGTGTTGAAACAAAGCGGAGAACTTCATCTTTATGAGCATTTCTACGTGCTATAGATAAAAACTAAGCTTTCAAATAAATATTTGAATGCAATTCTTTTATATGCAAACTGTGTGAAATACAATCTCTAGCTAGAGGAAGAGATCTTGGTGTCCTGTAGCTATGTGCTGCAGAACAGAAACTTGTATTCATGGTCTGGTTATTTAAATGCACACTCACAAGTCTGTGTATGAGTAAAATTGTGGTCTTTGTTCACTCCATTTCAGCAAATGTAGTATCTTTCCATCACTGGTCAGTGCAAGCACCGTACAGATGTGTTGTGCACCAAACTGGTTCAGTGGTGCTATATGGAGCATCTAGAGCTTGAAAAGAGAAGCCAAGGGGAAAGGAGAGCAGGGTGGTCTGGATGGGAGTGTGACCAGCAGAGCTCAGATTCTGGCTGGAGGTGACATGGTGTGGTGTCAGTTGTAGAAGACGTTCTCAAAGCTCCAAGAAAAAGCTGAATATCCCCAAACTGTTAAAGGTGATGGAAATAGAGTATTTAAATCATAACTAGTCCCATGTCTATCTGCAAGTAATAAAACTAAAAGTTGAGACAAGGAATTCATTTATCCTAAAGCTATCACCTGTTTCGTTTCCTGTACTCCATTTTTTTTCTGGTGACTGATCTTTTCTCTTCTGCATGCCAAATAGGGATCCGTGGCTTTATTTTTAAATGTGAGCTCCTATCAGAGGCTATATTTATTATCTCTGTAAAAAAAAGTTAGTACTTTTGGGGAATTGGTAACCCCCCCCTTACAGAGCTTTCTGAATTGCTCACCTGATTTGAATGATGACAGTCACAGAGCATCAGAAAGTGCTGATCTGTATAATGTTGCTTCTGGAAGCAGTTGCAGAAGTAGTTGCTGTGCACTTATGCCACAGTGCAGGCTTCTGCTCAGGAGCTTCTGCATGTTTCAGAGCAGAGATTCAATGTGGGACCACCAATCCCAGCAGTCTGCAGCTGGGGCTTATTACCTACTGCATAAATCACAGGCTGATGTGATTTTCACATTTTCAGTGAGGAATTATTCCAGGCTTTAGACTGTGTACTGTAGGCCTTAGGAGTGAACTAAGCACAATAGGCAAAAGGCCAAGAGCAAATGCTGGAGGGCTCTGAAATATCCCTCAGGCGGGCAGCAGTTGCAGGCACTGCAGTGTCTCTTCTTCATCCTGCCTACATCATGGGCTGTCTCCTAGGGAAAGAGCCCTGTGCTTCTTCCAGTGCTACTTTCTACCTGCTTTTGGCACAGCCTGCATGGTGCAATGTCAGCCCAAGGCAGGACTGGGGACTGGCCTCACCATGCAGGTGGGAGATGTCCTTTACTTGCTTATGGCTAAGAGGGCTTTTTGGCCATCCTGTGTCCTGCAAGTGGAAACTTCTGCATTTCTAAAGCATGTTGTGATCTTTTGTTTTTCCTCCTTTTTTTTCTGTTGCTGTTTTTTCCCCCCCTTAAATTGCAGTAAATTGTTGTTGGTACAATTTTCCTTTCAGTTATATTGAAAATAGCATTTTAGCAATGTCAGATGATTTCTTTTTTAATTGAGATAAAGTTCACAGAGTTTGACAGAAATGTTACTGGGCAGTATATATTTCATGTGGTAATTTAAATCCTGAACCCTTTGCTGTGAAGCACTGTTGTCATCTGTTATGCTACGTGGGGTGCTAAGGCTGTGGTCAACCTTCTCTGTAGCAAATACATGGTCTGATAGTGATAGCACAAAGGGGAATGGCTTTAAACAAAAAGAGAGGAGTTAAAGGTTAGATGTTAAGAATAAATCTTTAACTTGGAGGGTGGTGAGGCATTTGCACAGGCTGCCCAGAGAGGTCGTGGCTGCCCCATCATTTAAAGCACTGAAGGCCAGGTTGGATGAGGCCCTGCTGGCAACCTTGCCCATGGCAAAGGGGCAGGAGCTTGATGATTGTTAAGGTCTTCTTCAACCTACGCCGTTCTATGGAATATTAATGCATAGCCTCCATCCCTCTGCTTGTCCCCAGGGAGGCCACAAGAAGGCTGAAGGCACGTTAGTACCCAGTCTTCCACTGGTGGCAGCACAAAGGGCAGGTGCTCTCTATGCACTGCACTCTCAGTGCGGCTGTGTGCCCTCCCGTAGCTCTTTATTCCTGGAAAGAAAGGGTGCAGAGCAAACCCCACTGCAAAGCAGGTAGCTTACCGTGCAAATCTCTCCTCCAGCATCTGCACTGTGCTGTATTCTGCAGGCATGGCCCTGATGGAAGCCCTGCTTAGCCCCATGGCAGCAACGATGTCAGTGTGTACTTACAGGGCCTCCCCTCCCCTGTTTTCCCCCCTCTCCTCCCTCCTCCCCCCCCCTCCCGGAAGGCAACCATTAGCTCGGTTAAAGAGTGTAGGACCATGAAGTGAGGGTGGAGTGGGGATGAGTAGAAGAGGGAGAGGACCTTGGGGCCAGGCAGTTTACAAACAGGCATCACAGCCATGTTGTCCTTTGCCCCCTCTTACATTTCTTATTACAGTACATTAAAACCCTTTGCTCTGTCAAATTGACAAAGGCAGCTATAAAAGGGGTCCTTTCTAATACACAGTAATATAAACTATGTTTGTACACTTACCACATAATCCCTAATTACTTCCATACTTTCATGTGTAGAGAGCTTTGACGCTCGCATTGCTGGATACTTAGTGAATGAAATAAAATCAGAAATTATTTCTATATAAATATGGGGTAGGATGTGGTATGCGGATTAGCTTCTAGGCTGGTGACACAGCTCGCATTTCAGAATAAATATACTAAGTGTCATTGATCCACTAAGTGTCAAATAAAAAACTGACACCAACAAAACTCTCCTATGACCCTGACATTCCTCCAGTACTTAAAGCAATTACCCTACTATTTAATAACAATGTTTATAAAATTGCTTTTTGATTGGCTATCATCTATGTCATACCTATGTCAATAATTCCCAGTGAATGCCTGCATGTGACCTTTAACTTTGTGTTACAAATAATTTCCATCTCGTAATAGCAAGAAGACTCTTTTGGCAGTTGTAATGGAGTCTTCTCATGAAGACTCATCACTTGCTCCTTAGGTTGGCTGCATGTTAGAAGGCAGTGCTTCCCCTCCTCCCTAAGGAGCTGCACAGCTTACTCCCTCCCAGGTCCACATAAGGCTCTGTGAAATAGAAAGAATGAGTTTGTTTCTGACATTGTGATATGAAGTGTGTTCTCTGGTCCTGTGAACCTTGCCCAGCAGTAATATCCCAGCAAAGCTTAAAGTTCTTGAGGTACGTTCTGGGGGCTGTTTATTTATCTGGCTTTGCTGTAGTGGTTGCGATATCAGAAAAAGTACCAACTATATACAATGCAGTTCTATGTGGGAAGCACTGCCCCCATCTCAGGTCCTTGATCTCTGAGCAGGTCCATGAGCAAAGATGGATGCTTCAGAACTTCCTCATGTAACCATCAGCAGTCCTGCTCTTCCAGCTGGATGCAGATGCCCCCCTACGAGTGGCGTTTCCCAAACGTCACAAAATCAGAATAGCAAGATGTAACATGTGATTCTGTTCCCATGGTCTTTGCCTAAAGCCAGAGAAAATGGTAGACTGTTCTTAGCATGATTCTCGGGAAGTATCAGATGTTCTCATTTCTGCATGGGAAAATAAGGAAAGTGCATTTCTCAAGCACCAAAGAGAGGGGCAGTTCTACTAACAGTGTATATATCAGAGTCGCCTCATGAGTTGACCACATGTGAGACAGAAAATGCTTGAAGATCTTGCTAAAAGTTCATACCTGGTCTGCAGCTGTGCAAAGCTAGAGGCTTTCTCCTGGTGGGAAAACTAGAGCCAGATGAGAGGCTTACAGGGACACATAGAGGGGAGATGCCTGTAACCCCAGGGAGGCCTGGCACTGGCAGATAGATACCTGTATAATACCTGCTGTATTTTAAAGGCCAGCCTCAATGGGTGCTGAATAAGCCTGGGGAATGTGCTCTTTGTAGACAGCTTCAAAACCTTAATGCAATCTGGGCAGAACATCAAGAATATCAGAGAAAAGTATCCCACTCCTCACCCTTCGCTAAAATGAATACAACCAAATCTATACCTGCCCAGACTTAAAGCAGGTATCGAAAAAGCTCCTGCTCTTGGACTGAATGTATGGGTCCTGTCAATCTGCCTGCAGAAGCAGCACTCGCCAAAGCTCCAGGATCTGGCATGGTTTCCTGTCGAGCTGTCCGGGAGCCAACAGGCAGCTCTGGAGCAGGAGTGCTTTCGTGTGTGACAGTAAAACTGGTTTCGTTTGATTGATATATGGAGCTTGGAAGATCAAAGTTTGGAGAGTGAATGGTAACATCTCGAGAGCTGTATTTTTAGTAACGATCCCCCAGCACTCAGGAGAGAAGGCAGGCTGTGCTGCACATGTGGGGGCGGCAAGAAGGACTTTGCTTTCCCGTATGTGTCTCTTAAGTACCCGCTGAAAGATGCTGGGTATCAAGGAGAGCAGAGCAGGAGCAAGCAGGCTGACCCTGAAGGAAGAAGGGCTGTGTTTTAGCTCTTTGCTTACCTCAGTGTGCAACCTTGATCTCCTGCTAATAGATTTTATTTCTGGAATATGCATGTGCTTGCAGATTTGCTCTAAAACATGATGGGTCTCATGATCCACGCTGACTCTGTTTACGTTTCCCAGTAGATACGTTTTTGTTTGTTCGGAGGGGCAAGTACTTCTTCTGATCCTCTTCTGGAAATTTGAGTAGTTGATGAAGCTTTTTCCTCTTCTCAGTTAACTGTTCTCCTAGATACTCCTATTAATATGCCGTGATGTGTTGATGTAAAACACTTAAATATTTCCATATGTAATAAAAGGTCAGGGATATTATTCTTTCATTACCAAGAGCCATGTATCAAGTACCTCGCAGGAAATTCTACTTTTTAACAAAATAGGAAGGTAAATATATTGATTACAGGTTATCTGTCAGACTAGCTTGAACCCTTTGTTAAGAGAATCATTATTTTTTGTTGTTTTGGTTGGATTTCTTTTATTTTTATTATTATTATTATTTTAATTTACAGTAGCTGAAAATAACTCCTTTTGTGTGGATTTTAGTGGAGATGATGTGGATGCTTTCTTCCATTTGCCTCACTGGGGTAAAGATCCTTCTGTGCCTCCCTCGCTGGAGGGCTCTCCCTCTCCCCGGGCCCAAGAACTAAAACAAAATCCCTCAGTAGCAGTGGCTACTCATGGAGAGGGAGCAAGACCTGCCCAACACCCAACACAAACCCAGCTGAGCCTTGGTGCCCCAGCCAGCACTCATCTTCCACCACTTAAAAATAACATTTCTGAAAAGTTACAATTAGCTCTGTACATATCAATCAATCATCAAACAGGCTGAAGTTGTAGAAATCCAGCCACCTCTGCAAGGGGAGGATGCTACAGCTGTGACATAATTACATTATCAACTTAATTAAGGAAGTGAGTGGAACGAAAGAGAAAACAAAACAGTCAAAGAGAAGGCTAGAGGTGGGAAGGAAAGGTGGGATGGGTAGCATACGGAGGATGTGTTAAATTTAGCTCTAAGTGGTTTAAAAAGGGATGTAAGATATCATAAAAATCCGTGGGTTTTCATCCTGTGCTCCTTGTTTCCAGCGTGGCTGATGGGAGGAAGATGGGGGATGAGGCTTGTTGGCACCCCTGGATCACCACTGTGACCCCAAATTCCATAACCAGCCAAGCCATGTGCCACGGCAAAGCACATATGCCTTAAACGTGTTGGTATGTCAGGCTTCAGGAAATCTGGTTTTGTGGAATACAAGCTCAGCCTTCTTAGCTTTGCGGGGCAAAATTCCCCATTAGCTTCTGTAGGAGTTCTGGGCATGCGGGTTAAAGATCCAGGCTCCTAATCTGATTACTCTCACCCAAATATATTAATTCTATAAAATCAACGATGCTTTTCGTAGACAGCATAACGAAAGCATATCACTGTTCAAAGTACACCCTTTATCTTCAGCACTCAAACCCGGTGTACTTTTCAGTATCAAAAATAGGAAGAAAAAAAATCTTTTGAATCCTTTATTTGATTTCAGTGTACAACTGTGCTTAGTTTAAATGTCACCCATACGTAGAACAGTGGTTGCACCAGAGCAATCATGGCAAGATGTCTAAAGGGGTGTCAGCAAATTGGACAGGGTATAATTTTAGTCAATGTGTTCTTGTCTTATTTTAGTTCAACATCATTTCCCAGTTGCAATTCTTTTGAGTGACACACGGAATGCAAAACAACATAAAAGGTCTGCCCTCAGGCAGATATGTGTCCATGTAGGACTTTAATTATTCTTTTTGAATCATGTGTAATATGCAAGCCCAATTTTGTGCATAAAAGTCTGATGGAAAAAAATGTGTATCACCTGTATAAGTATTTTTATGCCAGTCCTCATTTTTAGAAGCACTAAATTCTGGGAGGGCCCTTATTAATCTGTGTTTTCTGGATTTTTTTTAGGCAGCATCTGGGGGAGAAAGCAACCGCTCCCATGGTGTTTTGCAATGACATTTAAACCATTGTTTCTTCAAAAGGCATTCTTTTATTCATTCAACTGCTGCGTGCCTAAACAGCACTTGCAATGTGTGTGTGGTGTGCTACACATGTACGAATTTATGTGAGTGTATTTCTTGTACTCTGTTGCCTAACACCTGTAAGCTGATCTTGATCTCATTTATATCACTTTCATACCAGCATAGCTCCAGTGGCTTCATGGAGGTGAATTCTGATCAGCACTGGTGTGAGTGAAATCAGGCCGATCTTCCCCTTCTAAGAAATAATATTAAACTGGCTTTTAAAGTAGCACTTGGTGTATCGTTTTAGATTAACTGATAAAAAATAATGAAAAAGATGTGTGTGAATGAAAATGGAGATGGTAATGATGAAAAATGTTTCTCATATTTAAAAAAATAAATAAATAGAGAAGAAAGCTGGCGTGAAAGCAAATTAAGGATGTCCTTGCATACTTGCTGCAGACTGTGGGCCTGATTGAAAGGCTCCTGAACACAGCCAACAGCCTTTGATGGGGAGCAGGGAAACCTGCTGGGTGCTGTGGGAGCTGAGGCTCAGGCAGTTAGTGAGGGTCCATGCACACGGGTGCCTTCACGAAGGGTAAAGCGCCTTTTGGTGCAGATTGGCTGTAAAATGAGCTGACAACTCGTACTGAGACAGAAAGGCAATGGTGTGCCTGATGGTGCACCAGCACCCTGTGCCGTCCTGTGCGCCGTGCTCTCTGCTTGCAGCATGCCTCCGGCTTGTCTGGGCCCTGCCTGAGGGGTACTGTGGTCACAGCACTAACCCGTCCCCAAATCAGGGGGATAAAAAGCTCCTTGTTTGTAACTGTTACTGCTCAAATTGTTCAGGCTTGATGAATTTGCACTTCCAGTCCTAAGTGTGCTCCGATCTCCCTGCAAACACGTGCTGTGGGATTTGCATTGTCTGCAGTAGGAGTCGCACAGGGGGAAGGGAAATATTTTTGTCTTTTTTTTTTATTATCATACTTTATTATTTCCTCAATTTGCCACGTAGAAAAATAGGCAAGTAGAATAGTTGCTGGATTTCAATGATGGGAAAAAACATATCAAATGATCCCGCCGCGTACGAGTGATGAAAGAGGAACCCAGAAAACAGCAGCTCGGATCAGGTTTCATTCAAACGATGTACACCAACGTTGCTGAGGCAAGTTCAATTTTCTTCTCAATTGTTTGGTCACTGGTACAGAGTTCCATGTGTGCCCAGGAGGCTCTGCTGGCCCGCAGCCCGCGGACTGGCAGTGACCTTGTGCTAACTGTCTGTCAGAAATGGTCACTCACAATTCATCGCTACGAAAAATAAGCATTTGGTGCCTTTCTTTAGAAACATAATAGACAGCTTTGCTTTCACACCTCCTAATAGCCTTTTTAAAAATAGTCTCTCTGGCAGGATGCTTTTTTAGCGCGCGGAGCTTCGCATTTCTACATTTTCCAGAATTTATTAGGATTATTTTCACGTTGTATATGTTTTTATCTTGAATTTCCCTATGCCATGCTGCGGCACTGCCAGTCTAACAACTCCAGCTGCTGCGAGTCAGGAGGGTGGGCTGGCTGTGGCAACTGATTTGCACAGACAGGGGAGAAGATATTTGTGAATTTGGGATGTTAACTCTTTGGGGCCAGCTTGCAGCGCTACCTGCCTGTGAGAACAGCTGCATGGGCAGTTCTCATTTGCTTGCCCTCAGAGTGATGCCTGGGTGCTCTCAGGTGGGCACCTCCTCCTGTGCCCATAGATGGTGAGACATGAAAACTACTGGGTATTGCTGGATGTATGTGGCTTCAGCAGCCACCACGCAGGGAAGGGGCAGAGCAAGTTCTCCATCTGCAGCCCTGTGGCCTCTGAGTTCCTGCTGCCCTTCAGGAAAGGAGTGCCTTTTATTTTATTTTATTTTACAGGAGCCCAGTGTTATTCAATGGAAAGACAGGAAAAATTTTAAGCTTCCAGGTCTGTATAAGCTCTATTGAGAGTGGAAATTAGTTGGGGCTCCCCGTGGTGTATGTGACTATGGAAGCTACAATGCTCATTTGTCCTGCTGAGCGGTTCTTGTATGTGCTTTACTGGCTGCAGAAGTTACTTCTTTTTTTTTCTTTTTTTTTTTTTTCTTTTTTTTTTTTTTAATTATTATTTTTTTTTAAGATTGCAGAGATCTCCAGTGGAGAGCTATGTGGTAGTAGTGAGGGTTACTTTAACTGTCAGTTGTGGCACAAAAATACTCTCCCCAAGACGAGTTAGGAAGGTTTGGATGTAGACTGAGTTAATGCTGTTGCAGGGTAGATTAACTATCTATTGCAGCCAAGAATCACAAGTCTGCATTTCAGGGTCTTGCAACAGGAAGGTGGGGGGAGAGGGGGAACAATTCACATTCAAGTGAACCCTTTATTTTAAAGCTACTTTTAAAATGGGATTAATGGCTATGTCTCTTTGATTGAAGGCCATGCGTGCAGCTCGTCCCTCTCCATTTCTCAGCCACATGCAGGGCAGGTGGGGCCCTGGGATGCCCCTGCTGTGTCATGGGTTCCTGTCCCACAGCAGGGGCTGGCTGTGGGCTGAGACCCACAGTATGGAGCGCAGGGTAGCACTGCTGAACAAAGCCCAGGGTTATGGCTTTGCTGCACTGGAGGGCTTGTGCCAGCCAAACATGTTCACAGCATCATCCCTGAGCCACCCTGTGTGTGGAAACAGCCAGATCTTTTTATTTGTGATTAACTGACTCACGCTTAGGCATCGTCATTTTAAACCCATTCTGGGCAAAGTTACTGGAATGTTCTTTGCGTGGACGTGGCTGTGTGTTTAAATTACAGAAGTTCCCAGAAGGTGCTTAAAACATCCCCAGTAATTTTCTAAGGGTGTAGAAAATTTGGTGCTCATTACAGTTATTTGCATCCCCTTCCCCCTCCAAAAAGGGCCTCTGAGAAGTGGAAGGAAATTTGGATACATAATGTGCACTGACAGTTCCTACGGTGTGATGGGGAGGGACAATTTCAGACTGTCACAGGGCTGCGTTCGGCTTCATAGAGATGGGATTTCTCTACATGCTAAAGGATGAGGAAGGCTAAATAACTCACAGGTGTCAAAGGCACCGAAGAATTATGTGTGTCTGACCTATGAGAGAATAAATCTCATTTCCTGCTCAAAGCTGTGAGACATCCCTTTAAGTGCAATAAAAATTTAACATTTCCCCCTCCTAATTATCTCTTACAATTTTCTCAAATTTATAAAAACAAGATTTTCCAATTTTAATTTTTTTTTTTTTAAACTGGTAGATTGTGCTCTTTAGTATCATTTTACATAATTTAATACAATTTGTTCCATCCATTGGTTTTCATGGAGATACAAGCTGTTCGTTTGTGAGAAAGCTGGCATAGGAGTGAATGTTGGCAAAGAGTCACCTCCAGGAGTTTATTCAGATTTCAAAGTTGCACGGGGGCACCGGCCATTTTGAAGGAGATAAATGCTAAGGTTGCTTTTTCTTTTTTTTTTTCTTCTACCCAGTAACATTGATTTGATTATTATTTCCCTTTAATGATAGGGTTGATAGCCTCTCCCCTCCCCTCTTTCTGCATCCTTGGCAAAATGAGTCTGTTATTTTGTCAGCTGAACCGCAGTCATAGAAAATAGTCTAAGCTTAAAAGAGCGGCTCTCTTTGCAACGTGCGTTACTGAATGGAAAGAGCACAGGTGTTTCTTAATTATTTGTGCAGAAGGAAAAAGTGATGCTGAGCGGATGTGCCGCGGTGATTAGCACGTGGGCGAGGGGTGGCTGTGTCAGTGGGATCCTTCCCTCTGCTTCTCAGGGAGATGGAGGCCGCAGCACCTTATATACAGCACAAATGCAGTTAAATGCATTCTGTCTGCACTGAGCAAGTTGAATCAAACATTCATTAACCTATTGTAGATATGCTCTTTTTTGCAGAGGCTGGAAGTGTCACTCTAAGGTTATATTTCTGAATGTGGCCTGGACCTGCTGCTTTGTTCAGCCACAGGGGATTGGGTGACTGGATGCTGTATTGAAGTTCTAGGCATAGTTGCAGACCTGGCTATATCTTTGCCATATGTCTCTGTAGTGCATGGCTATGATAGAACCAGCCCAGTCATTTGCATTGCACATGAACACACAGGCTTCTGTGTGCCGCTCCAAAATACTGGGATGGAGCTGTGGAGAGTAAAACACAAAACCACAGCAATAGCAAACAGGGATTACAGTGGAAGGTTGGCCAGGATGCCAGGGTAGAGCCTGCTCCTGAGAAACCTGACCTGAGGAGCCATGAGGAATGAAGACCACAGCAGGCAGCCATGGGTTTAAGCAATGCTGTCAGGCTCTGCCCACTACACCAATAGGGTCATGGAGGTCAGACATGTCTTTAACCACTGGATTGCCCAGCTTAATTTCATCTGTTTGTCAGAGCAAAATAGAATCAAATTCTTCAGTTTCTCAATTTTTGTCCTATGTTGTGTGAAGTTTAAATGTGCTTTGCTAAAACCTCGCCACTGTCTTCCAGAATAAATGAACAAAATGAGTGTTAGTTTTCCTGTATAATAGTTCTCTTTTACAAGCCCAGGTGCTCCTGGATGCTTGCAGAAGAGCTTCTTTGGAGTCCCACAGAAAGGCATATATTGACTCCCACATGTCACAAACGACACATCCAGGCAGAGCCTCCTATGAAGAGAACTCTCCAAACAGAAAAACCCCAATAATAGCAGCTCTCTTTTCAGCACAGTGGAAACCTTTTACTTTTGTCATTTATTTATTTTTTTTATTATTATTATTTTTTTCCCTTTTCCTGAACCCCATTTCTGAAAGCTTTCCTACTGATATTTAATCAAAAGGCTGATTCTGGGACTCAGCTCCCAGATCAAGTATGGAGTGTGCAGTGTTTCAGTGGCCCTGTTGATCTGATGCCTTATGCAGTTAGGGAAGCTTTCTTTTTTTTTTTCCTGTTCCCTGGTTTTGGTGCTTTTTGTAACCCTATCAAAGCAACCATGAGCCTTGTTCTCTCTTCTCCCTGGCCATCTGCTTGAAGCATCTGGTAATCAGGTGCAAGCCCCCACATCCAGAGCATTCATGCTTAAATTTGCAGCTACCTTGCCACCCACATTGGCTTTTGTTATACTGCCAAGATGTACCTCTTTGTGTACTCGATATGAGAGTGCGACTTAAATTCCACCATCAACGTACTGAAATGGTGATGGGCCAGGGTGACATTATCACCTTTGAACATCGATATCTATCAGCCTTCTCCCATTTTTCTCTGCTAGTCTCCAGCTAATCTCTGTTCCAATTGCTCAGCATGCCCAAGCCAAGGTATGGCTTAGAGTTGCAAATAATTTCTCAAAGAAATATCTCGTTTTAAAACATGATGATGCTTAATGTGTTCTTGTCATTTCTGGGATTCTTCTTATATCCCTTTTTCCATCTGAGTAATCTCTGTGTATGTGTCTCCATATAAGAGACAAATAGACTCATTGTTCTGCTCCATATTTTAATTCAATATCTGTATTTTAGGGACGTTGCTGCCTTCCCAACAGACTGACTAAGTATTACAAACTGCCAAATTTAGGCTTTGGGAAGTGACTGCGACTGAAATTACCCATTGAATTTAAGAGCAGACAAATAATTTTGTCAAAAACACTGAAACCAATGACCTTGAGCACTCTCCTCTCGTCCCTTACAAGGAGATCCCAAAAGGAGGAAAGCTGTACTGCTTATGATTTGTCTTTCTGCAGATCTAGATTAAAAAAGTGAAAAATGTCTTGATTTCTGTTTTTTTGGTATAGCAGTCTTCAAGTGTATCGATCTGTTACAGGAGGAATATCAAAGTGAGGTCCCTCATTGCCAAAGGATAAGGAAATGTAAAATATTTACTAACTCCTGTATTTGAATGAAAAGAGTGCCCACCTCTTTGGACAGGGTTGGTTTAATAACTCAATAGAAGTGCCATATAAAAGTCATGGGACAAGGTGAGCCCTCATTTTGGAGCCACTTCATGTGGTGCTAAGCTAGGAAGCTCATCCATTCTATGGCTGCCATCTGTGTGCCAGCACTCTGAGTGATGCTGAGAACACACTTTACAGGTATACAGCACCTTCATCCCCATCCAGGGGACGTTCAGGATGGCTTTTTTGGCCTCTGAAAGTCACCTATGATGGGCTTGGGATCCTGAGGTGTCCTTGGTGGGAATCAGCTGAAGCTTGCTGTTGAGCACTGGCACACCAATGGCAGGGGTGGTCTCTAAAATTTGGTGCTGTGGTTTTCAGTCAACAACACATAGCACTGATGGGATGGTCTTTACCTATATATTTAAAAACAAAAACAAAACAAAACAAAAAAAAGATTTCTTCAACCTTGAAATTATTTTCTGAAATACATTTCACCGATTAACTCCATTGAATTATTTTGAAGATAGTATTGAAGATAGGAAAGCTTTGTCTTTATTTAAATAATTGGCATATTAGAACTGTTGGGGCTAGGATTTTTTAGCTCTCTTCATTGTGTTTCCTCCCAGTCACCTGAAATGTGCTCTCTAGCAGCTATTTGTATACATGAATAGTACTTGTTAGATCCATGTCTGATTCCTCATGTTTAGAATTGCAATGTCATCCATTTTTGTTGTATGTAAATGCGTGTGCAGTTGCAGATTGAGGAAATAATGCTGTGGGGTTTGGTGTGCTTTTTTTCCTTTTTTTTTTTTTTTTTTTTTTAATTTAAACAAAATGCAAGAAAAGAAAACAGTAAAGCATTAAATACGACATCTCAGAATTGTCTAGAAAAATAACGTATAAAATTAACCTAGTTGACTTAGAGAGATCTGGGGAGCCTTTATTAGCTATTGCAAAAGTCAGAAATAAATCCTTAGGGACCTTCCCACAAATTGACAAAACAGAGCAGCATTTAGAAGAGGACTTATTGGCTTGAGTCATGAAGCTGGCTTTCTCTGAGTGTTGTGCCGTAAGTTTAGTGGGAAAAGTTTGACAGCAATTTAATTTTCATTGACAAATACTGTCATAATATTGAGGGAAACTGTATCAACAGTAGTGGTCGATGCTCAACCAGTCATATGGACTGGACTAGCTTACCATATGCTTAACTACAAACTTCTCTTGGAAAGCTCCTTTAAAACACTTGACAGGCTTAAGATACTAGTCAGTAATGAGCTTGAACAGAACATGTGAAGTTTTACATTTTGTGTAGAAAATGGATTAGTGTTTATGTATTTCCCGTAAAGAAGAGGAGATTTGTATGCTCATATCTGTGTAGCTACAATGCCTGTGTGCATTTCTATAGCCCGAGGTTCACCTACTCAAAGGAAATTTAAAAGTGAAAATGCAAAAAAAAATTACAAACATAAATGAAAAGATTCTCACCTTAATACTGTGCAGTAGAAATAAATTATGTTGCACATACAGTGTTTGAATTTGCAGCTTCTGGTAATAATAGAATGCAAAAAAACACAAACTAAGGCATCCCTTCATATTAGCATGATAATTATTGCAGCAGGTGATAGGTCCAGGCTTTCATTAATGTACGGTATTAATATCTTCTGCTGGCAAAGAATCTTCTGGGCTGATCAGTGCCTCTATAATTCTTTATTTTGAACCTATAGATTTCTGTCTACAATTTCACACATCCCCTGCATATTTGAGCAGGTGTCCTATCTGCCTGTTGGCAAAATCAGATACCTGGAGTTGTAAATGCTTCATCTTGCATCCCAACCATTTTTCTTTTTTTTTTTCTTTCTTTTGTGGGCCTGGCCATACACACCCGCAGTAGAGGAGTGTTAGTCCAAATATGTCCCATTTCCACCATTTGCTGCTCATTCATCCCCTGGCAGTATACCCTGTGACACATAAATTTCAGCTCCTGTATTTGTGTTTGTTCACACATTCATCGATGTATGTATGTATGTGCTTGTGTGTGTATGTATTTCTGACTGTGGCCAAATACTGCGCCAGGTTAGAGACTCAGTTAGATAATTCAAACAGAAGTCTGACCTGATTCTGTCTTAATTTGCTATGTTTTGTTAGCATTGAGCCATTTGTAATTTAGTTGCATGTAGAGTAGTTCAGTGATGAACACATTTAAACAATATGGAAGGCATAATGTATGCTTACATGAAAAGCATATACAGCCTTTCATTGAACTTTGTACTTGGGAATCATTCTCTTTTTCTTTTTCTCCCAGTAAAGTAGCTCTCCTCATCAGAAATCATTTTTAAAATGGCTTTAGAAGCAGTCTTTCTTTGTATAAACATTTTGGAAACTGGTTTCATTTCCTAAGTTTAGTGTTTTAAAGATTTACATAATATGTAGAATCAGATTTGACTTGGATCCCCTTTACCCCTCAGATGAGGCTGCTTTCATTGGGTCAAATTCATTTCTATTGGCATACTGGTTAGATCTCCTGCCATAAAGTATAACAACTGCCCCTTATTTTCTAAGTATAAGGAGTAGATGATCCCCCCCAGTCTTCTCCAAGTGTTTCTTTTGCCCCCTGTTCATCACTATTAAATTTTATTTCTTTACTACTACTGGGATTTAGATTGCTTGGCCCAGAATTGGATGGGTCTAGATGGTACCATCTGCTGAATGCTCAACAGCTATTAAGATTTTTAGTTTTCAGTGTATTTCTTTTATTATTATTATTTTTTAATGCATTCATCTGACAAGGAAAAGAAAGCAAAAACGGTGTCCAACATTATTCGTTTTTATCAGTTTGGCAACCAAAGGCATATTGGCATGGGTGCATCCCTTATAGTGAGTGCCTGAGTGTAGAAGTGTTAAGACAGCTTTGAAGCTTGCCATGAGATCATGTTTTATCAGCCAAGATGCATGAACCCACCTGCCACAGGCTGGAAATGTTTAAAATAAATAAATAAATCCTAACTTGGTGGCCTGAGTTGGCCAAAACAGCCACCACTGTGATGGTGCTTTGGCTGGGGTCTCTTCCTGGTATGTCAAATCCCTGTCCTGCTTTCTCGTGGGAGTATTCATTGTCTTTTGGCATTACATGCCTTATTTTTAACATACTGTCACTTTAACAATCAAGATGTAAAATCTCATTAAAGAAATGTGAAAGGAGGTCCCCACTGCTGTGCCATACGAGATTAAGGCACCTATGTTCCCCACTGCCCCTCCACTGCTTTCCAAGCATCCCAGTCCCAGCAGCTGCCCCATGTGAGCAAAGACAGCCCATGTGCTGCAGCCATGCCTTATGGAGACCTCATGTTGCATTAAATGCTCTTCCAATTCGCTAACATGGCACAGAAAATAAATCCCACCATTTTCTTTGTCTGCTGCTAATATGAGAGCAGTTCTTCAAAAGAAACCCGTAGGACCCTACTTCGTAAAGCTGCCAATCTGTTATGTCACCATCAGGTTTTTATTCATTCTGCTTGAAGAGAAGCATTTATCTGCTGGTTTTGAAACCTCATTTTGCATTTAAAAGTGCAATAATTGGATGAAAGACAATGCTGGTATGTGCTTAAAAAAAAAAATAAATAAAAAATTAAAGCCAAGTGAAGATGATCTTAAGTGGGGGGCTAAGTGACTGTGGGAATTTGTTCTTTAGATGGAATGCATCCAAATGCTATAGACATGATCTGGACTGTTTTGGGTGCTTTTCAAGCGTTTATTTGCATTGATAGGATCAAACACCCAGTTCAGAATGGCTTCTTTAAACTCAACAAAACGAACATGGGGATTCTCTGAGGGCGAATCCCAAATCGTGTCTGGAGTTCTGCGTCTCCCTTTTAACAAGACCTTTCTCTGTGTTCACTTTTTAAACGATGACACCATGCCGGGGGTTGTCGTTCAACAGATTGTTGGTTCTTTTAACAATTTGTTCAATGGAGGAGGAGGAGGAGGGAGTAGAGGCAGCTATATTTGTCACTACTGTTGTTCAGTAGAATAATTGATTTTCCAGTTTGGCAACCAGTTCCCATTTTCTGCTTCTTTATTTCCCCTAACCCCTCCCTTCATGTCTTCAACAAAAGACACTTTTCCTTCCAATTATAAATAGCAATTTGCAGTTTCAGCTTTTTTGGTCGAGGATAACTGTGCCCAGAAGAATGAGCAATGTGCTGGCCTGGTTGTGGGGCAACGTGCCCACAGGCTGAGGCCTGCAGCCCTGTGGGTCCAGCCTATCTGGAAGTGGAAGCCTCTTCAGAATGGCCCTGCAGTGCAAGCTGTAGTGTGTCTCTTCACAAAGGACTACATCTGACTCTTGATCTCAGCAGTTGTTCTGCAAAAAAATAATGCTACTAATAAAATGGTTTTGGGGTCTTAATTTGGTTACTTTCCTTAGTGACTCTGTTCTTGTACCTTATAGCACTGAAGGCTCAGGTTCTGTTGAAAGTCAGTTTTTCCAGTCTGCAATGGGATTGCTGAAGACCTGCAATAAGCAGTGAGGGAAGTGGAGTTGTATCAGGCTGGTAGTTGTGGTGATTTCTAACTGTAATTGGTAGATCATCTGGTGGCAGGGGATTTTTAGTCAGCAAGCTTGCAAGTCTGTAGAGTAGCTGAAACATCACCAGTAAGCATGGAAAGAGGAATGAAGGTATCGTGTCCTAGGAAACATCTTCAAGCCATCTAAGTTTGTCATGGCAGAGAGAATATATCTAAAATTTTTCTTCTAGCCATAGGGCTTTATACTCTGCTGATGCCTGTTTTTAGCTAAGGCAGTCAGCAGCCCCAGTTGACAGGGTTTAGTGGACACTATTTATCATTTTCATTAGCTTAGTGGACTAAAAAATAAGTAGTTTTTTGGTGGTGTTGTTTTGGTTTGGTTTTTTGCTAATTTCAGTAGTTCTTCAATCTTTTCTTTCTATACCTGTTTAACAATAAGAGTTCTTCATATCTGAAGTTTGGATGGAGTTGTTCCAGAGGCAGAAATCCAAGAGAATTTGCTGCACAGCACTGAGGAACCGTCTTTGGATCAAACCAAAATAGAGGTGCGGTTCAGCCTCTAACTGAGGCACTCAGCAGATTCTCACAGGGATGAGCGTAGCTGGTTTCTGCTGAACTTGTTCCTTAAAATTCTGTTGGCTGTTTGTGTTCAGGCTGGATCTCTTAAGGACTGTGCTGTCAGCGTTGCATGCCCCATCAGGGCTGCAGAAGGCTATTACAGGCCTAGCCACTGCACTGCTGCTTTTGGAAAGCTGTAGGGTTGCAGTAAGGCCCATACCATTACTCTGCAAGGTGTGCCAAAGCTCAGGCATGCTGGGTGCTGCACCCTGATGCTGATGGCTTGGGGAGGAGGGAAACGGAGTTGGATGTAAAATGTCTTGCATTAAAAGACAAAGTCAACAGGGCAGTCATTTACTGCAAGGAAAGAGACACGGATAGTCTTGTGCCTTTGTAGTTACACCGTTGTTCTCATGGAGAGATGGGTTGAAAACGGCTAAACTGAGCAGCAGCTGAGATGATGCAAATGCCATGCCTCTATTACAGCCAGACGCTTTTTTTTTTTCCTTTTTTTTTTTTTTTTTTTTTTGGTAAATAATTGATTTAAGAATCATTCCAGCTGGAGGCAGCACTCCACGTTGTATGCTGGCCAGGATTTTTCCTTTTTAATCTCTTTTTGGAGGTGGGAGGTGGTTCCCCACTCTCTTGCCTTTGATTCCCCGTCAGTCGGGCGTTGCCCTGGGCATTGGCTCGCTGGCCCAGCAGCATGGAAGGTTTGTGCCTCTGCTCCAGGCAGCTTGTGGGATATCTGCTGCCAAAGTTTGAGAGTCCTTTTAATGTAAACACATACAGCCTCCCCTAAAACAGGCCTTAAGGCTCCTGTGCGGAACTGTATTCACATGTTACACTTAAAAACAGACTTTATGCATTACCAGTAATTGATTTAATATATATGTAAAACTAACTATGTATAAATTAGTGAAATACTTGCAAGAGAACAGTACAATGATTGCCCTGATTTGAGCGAATGAAGTGGTTAAGGCTTCTATTTACTAGCTTTGTTAAGCACAGAAGTCTAACAACCAAACTCCGTCAATTTCTGCAGCACCAGCCCTCTAACAGTGTTCAACAACATGACTGAATTTTGCAAGTTACTGTAATTTGTGGAAGGCTTTTTTCAAAGCTCATAAAATCAAAATAATAAAGGAAATTTTTATCCTATCCTTTTTGACTATGGCAAATTGGGTTTAATAATCTCAGCTAGTTTGAGTATTAGAAAGGTGAACACGTGTCATTAACGACATGAGCATTTTTGTAATATTATGTGATATTTAAATTTGGTTGTTTTTTTCCCCCAACTTTACTTGTAGTAATTAATTTTGTATTACTGACAGATGATTCTCAATGACTGATATTTCAAGAAAAAAATCCAGACAGGTATTTTAACCCTTTGTTTGCATTCTAGACACCTTGCATTCACGTGTCTGGTTGTAATTGAGAGGCACTGCATTTGGCACTGTTGTACACTGAAGTGTAGCACTGTTTATGTGAACACATGCATTCCCATAGCAGTATCCTCATGACAATCTGTTCTGGGATGGAAGGTGGGAGTGTAGGAGATGCATGCTTAGCTGTAAACAGAGCATACCTGTGCCATGCACTTAGTAAACCTTTCCTTCCCACTGTTGGTAATCAGTACCCAAGTGTTGGTCACTGGTGAGCCCTTTCCTCAGTGCAGAAGCCAACGGGTGCCCCTGTTTCCAGTTCAGAGGTAACCCATGATATCCCATAGCAGAGGCACAGGGCACCTGCCATGCTGTTGGAGCGCCCTGAGTTAATCTCTGCCCTCTTCTCTTGCTATTGATCCATGCCTTATTCGTGCAATTAATATAGTCTTAGAATTCATTGTGCTGTGCTTACAGTAGGTGACATCGTAGTTAGACATCTCCTGCTGGATTGATGCTGTTTGGGAAAGCATCAAAGAATAAAAATGTACCACAGTCAATGAGGGTGGTGCTATCTACTGCAGACTGTTGCACTACTGCTGCACTTAAATCCTGTTCCTTTCTGTGATAGCTTGAGAAATAGGATTTCTAGTCTCATGTTTCTGGTAACTTCAGGTTGGTAAGACTTGCTATGATGGAACCATTGTCTTCAAGAATGTTCCCTGAAGTCTATTTTTGTGTTGTATTTCAGCTTGGAGAATAATAACAATGATAGCGATAACTAAATAAACCAGCATTGCACGTGTTCTGATTCATCTGTGCATCCCAGCAGCTTGCCTTCATGTTATGTGTGCGCATGCTTGCAGGGAAGTGCTGCCTCACACCACTCACCTGCCCCAAAAGTAGCACTCTGTTTTGGAAACTCACCTCGTCAGTGGCTCATGTTCTAAAGTGTTGAAGGATGCAAAGCCAGGGCATCCTTGCTTCACTAATTGTCCTTTGGATGTCTCAGAGTGCAGTATTTCTGAGCAGGTTGCTAAAGTGGCCCTGGATTGCACATCACAAGGACTGTCATCTTTGTGTAAAGAAATTCCAGTGAAATTCCAGTAGTGCCTGCTTTTCCTTAGCTCCGGCTCACACCCTTGTTGTTAGATACAGCTGTAACTTGAGGCTACTTCAGCAGGTCTGTCTCTTGCCTCTGAAAGGAAGCATCCTAAAGAACGCTCATCTGGTTTGTTTTGGACTCATGGGGGTAATTTGTCACTCAGCTTTTTGGATGCTCTTTACATGTCTAATGACAAAGATAGCCAAAGTTAGGGGACAGACATATATAAATAGTTCCTCGCTATCCTGTTACACACTGCAGGGATGATTTTGCACTCTATGCCTCCATTTGGAAATTCCAGTAATATCTCTGCTTCTTTTATGCTGACATTAACTCCTAAGTTTAAGATGTTGGGGTTTGATTTCTAATTATTCACCACGCTTCTGCCCCTTCTGTCTCTGTGAGGCGGAGCAGTGAGCATTGCATTCCTTTTGTTCTTACCACATTGTTACTCGATGTTTCTTCTTTATTGGATCGCATCACACCACTTTCCCTGATCACCAAGAGGCAGGCTGGATTTTTATTTTATGTATATGCTGTCTCTTCATTCATATTGTCTGCAGCTTCTCCTCCATTTTGTACTTTGAATAAATTTCATCTGCTTTTTGCATGTCATTGAAATAGAGAGGAGCAAAATCAGCTTTGCTGGGGATCCTTGGGATACAGCAGCTCCCATTGGCCACATCTCCTGATGCTGACATGCAGAGCCTCTGCCCTCACACCCCATTGGGTTCATTATATGTTGTTTAGGTCTCCCTCTCATCAAGTTATAACTTGATGGTACAGTGTTAGCTTGCATAGAGCATATGTATGTCATATCTTTGGGCAATTTGGGAGAGTTAGGTGTTTTTTTCCCAAATGCTGTATTAGTTTTGTTGCATACAATCTTCCTTTTTTTTTGAAACCATGCTGGATATCTTTAATTAAATCATAAGTTTGTGTTTTGTCCCTGATTAGTGTTTCCTACATCTTTCCCACTGCTGAAATCAGGCTGACTGGTGTTTAATTTCCTTAATCTTCCCTAGAGCTGTTATTATATATAGGTGTTCCTCCTCCTCCTTCTTCCAAATGTGTTACACTGATGCTTTCTATAGCATTCACTTCCTGCTGCCTTTTCCTTATGCATTCTGGCCAGGATCCCACCTTTCGTAGCTTGGTTTGGACTTCAGATACTCAAGAAGTGGATTTTTATAGCTTCGCTTTCATCTCTCTTATTAATCCTTCCAGCCATCGGGTGTGTAGCCACCTGCACGTGGCAGCAGCAGCCATCAGGCTGCAGGTACACGGCTCAGTGCCTGCTGTGCCGCCCTTCTGTGTGCCCCAGCCTCAATACCTGCTTTTGGGGGGCTCAGGCCATGATCCTGTTTGCAGACCACAGGTTCTCCTCCTCCTCCTGACTTATTCTGCTCACTATTTTGGATTCCCCAGGACAGAGATCGCTCCTTTGACCCGTTGGGTATTTTTGTCAGGCCTCATGTGTATTTTCTGCTGATATGAACTCATCTTTGAACGTTTGCCATTTCCGTATAGAGTTGTTTCCTCCGTTCCTTTATTCCATTCAGGGTCTGCTCCTCCTCTCATTGAAGTCAGCTGGGAGTTTTGCCATTGCCTTCCTCGAGAGCAGCAGGGACTGCAATGCACTGACGCCTTAAGCATGCTCTCTGAAATCAGCCCTGCTGAAATTGAACGTCAATACTGAGCTTTATATTTTAGTTGTAAATCCAACTCTGACTCCTTGAATGCTTTTTTCTGTTTGAAGAATGGCTACTATGAAGAAGCCCATTAATTTTAATGTAACTCTCCATACTTAGTTTTGGGTCATAACATTTCCACTGTCATGGCTGCAAAAACAACATCAATAGAAAACTCAGGTTTCCTGGACACCACATCATACGCATCAAAATCTACTTGTCCTTCTTCTTTGTCATTACAAAACTTGTGCTCCTACAAATCCTGCTCGAGTCAAGTTTATATCTTCAGAAACCAGATGCAATTAAGTGGTAAGAGGGGGGGAAAAAAAGCTATGAAAGCAAAGAACAGTTTTTTTAAGAGAAGCATGAAACTTTTCTTTCCCATTTCCCTTGCTAATAACTGCGGGTCACATGCCTCTGTCCCCACAAACCATCGTGGAAATGAACCCACTGGACTCGTGACTTCAACCAGAAAATAGTTGCTCTGTCCTCAGCTCACCCTGCTGTGACCGAAGCTGGTACCACATATGGTATGTAAGCTCACACTTACTTCTCTGAGACCATGGAAACCCGAGTATGATGGAATACATCAGGGATGGAGTGGCAGCCTTGATTGTGAATATTTTTCGCTAAAGTCAGACAGTGAATGTTACTGTAATGACATTTTATATCGTTTCTTCTATATTCTAGCAGAGGGAGCCACAGGTGTTCCGCTGGAATTACTCACACATTTATAGAATTGGACATTCTGTCATTAAATGGACTTAAAACTAAAAAGCCTTTGTCTGTGAAAGGTGACCAATAGAAAGGGACTTTGGATTATCTGATATCCCATAACTTAATCATATGGCTCTTAAGAGTAGGGCATAAGCAGCTGTGTCTCACTAATATGCATGCAATATGTGTAAAGTGATATGCTTTAATTCTAAACTTGTTTTTAGCAGGAAGAGAAAAGCATTTAGATGAGGAACATAAAGATTCAGCATTAACCATTTTTTTTTTTCCTCCGGGCAAAATTATTCATCACCTGATATTTATTAAGGCAACGCTTTTATTTTATTGCTCTGTACTGTAAAGAGTCTTTCCAAACGTTCCTGAAGTTGCGTGGGGAAGTTTTATAGGCAGATTTGCAGACAGTATTTAAAGTGGCTTTCAGAATCAATGAATTTGAGAAGGACATTTTCCTCTTCCTAAATAGAAATGTTGTCAAATCTCACGGTGGAAATAACTGAGATAAGCGGTGGTTTAATTTATTATTTAATTTTAATTTTTATCCGTCCTCCCACATTACATAAACTTGATTTCTGTATTGTAGCCTTAATTGTTAGTTTGTGTTGGTTTAATCTCTCTTATTTAAGTATGTTTGCTTTAATAATATTTAAAAAAACTAAGACAAAGAAACTGTAGATTAGAGACTTTATTTTCAGGGTAAAATGATACGGATAAGTGAGCGTCAACTGACCAGAAATTATTTGCTTCTGTCTGTTAGACACGTAATGGAGTCATTTAACTAGTCAAATTAGGAGCTGTAGAAATGCACCATGCTTCATTACTGAGTTCGAATGGGCACCATTTTACATTTACGTCAAAAATTATCTCATAGCAAATTAATGTTTTCATTGTGCCGAGCAGCCGGAGCTGTGCAGTGTTAGCACCACCTAGAGGATGCAGTACAAAAGGGTTGGGGATGTCTTCCATGGAAAAACCCGGAGAGGAATAAGGTTGCCGTTTAAAAGCGAAGGGCTGCAGACAAACCGGCTCCGTCCCCAAAACTGCCGTGCAGGATTTGCGTTCCTCTGCTCTCACAGGTGGCAGCCCTGCATTATGCAACCTGCAAGCATAACGGGGCACCTCTGAGGTTCCTTCTGTAAGGTTATTCCATGTCCATACCACTAAGCTGTCTGTTTTCAGTGCAAGGAGATGCCATTTAAAGTCTGAATGGTCACTTACAGAATCCAGAGGACGGGCCTCCTGGCTGGCCAGGAAAAGCATCCAGGTAGCATTGGGTTTGCTCTTGTTGGGACTTCCCTGAGAAGCTTTCACCAAAGGAAGTTATTATTTAACAGCTTTCATACTTATTTGACTGATGGCAAGAGCTAGGGACGTTAAGTGCAAGATAAGACAAAAGAGAGGGCAGCAAATAGACTTCCAGCTGTAAATAAAAACTTCCAGCAGCAAATAGCTATGATGTGGGAACTGAAGAAAAGTAATACGTCAAGCAAGAATAAAGTGAACTGGGGAATGATAGCAGTGTGCTGCATAGAGTGCCTCAGCACTCCTATTGCCCAGGGGAACAGGAGTAGAGCCGAGGCACGGCTCAGCTCCAGGCGCTGTGGGCTTGCCCGGCATTGAGGGTTTGCAGGGCATGGCATTTTCATACCTAAGTGTTTTGTGATGAAAGACTGAGGAGGCTAAGAGCCCTCATCTGCCACAGCTGCGTGGTTTAGTGCTTCAATAAAACTCCCGGAATTCTGGAGGAAAAAAAGGAAAAAGTTATAACAGGTGGCTAATGGGAGCTGACAGCGGGCTGTCGCAGCGGGCAAGGTCCCGAGCCTTCCTGGCTCGGCGGTGGCTTTTCAGGTTCAGCTTCTGCCCACACACTGCAGCTCGGGAACCTGCAGCAGGGCATTAAAGGCAGGGAAGGGCCATGCAGTGGTATTGTCCAGGCTTCTCTCTTTATGGGCCAA
This sequence comes from Excalfactoria chinensis, assembly GCF_039878825.1. Taxonomy (NCBI): domain Eukaryota; kingdom Metazoa; phylum Chordata; class Aves; order Galliformes; family Phasianidae; genus Excalfactoria; species Excalfactoria chinensis. The sequence continues at coordinate 10,472,198 of NC_092835.1, read as the reverse complement.
AAAAATATCATCCAGAAATTGTTGTGAGGAAAGATTTCCTTATGCATGCAAATATCCTGCAGCCGTGATGGCAGGATTGCTTTTGGGAGCAGAAATCTGCAGGATTTGAGCCTTGGATATGATCTGCATTAAATATATTTTATAAATGGACTGGAATATCTCAAGTTGCCTTCCAGTTTTATTCAATGTTTTGTGTGCATAGCTGAATTAATTCTCCATATTAATATTCCTAGAAGACATCTATGGAACAAAACAAAAACATCCACAAAGTATTTTGACATAAAGCACAGGAGCTGGAGAGAAAGATGAGCAAAGAGGAGGAAGTGGACCAGAATTCATTTAGCGGTGCACTTATCTCTGGAGCAAATGATCACTCATTAATTAAAATGCTGCTGCCAGTTGTAGTTTGAAGACAAAAATTCTTCATAATAGTCAAGTGCGTAACTTTTGTTAGTATACTATTATTTTTCATATTTCAATGAGATGCTCTTCAGGATCCTTTTGAAAATCAAATGACTGCTGGTGATATTATTTCATGGCTAAGTACAGCGCCTTAAACACATACGGTGCTCTAAGTTGAAGAATCTGATGGTGATTTTAGGGCCATGGTTACAGTAATGCCAAATTGGTAGATGGTGGAATTTGAGCAAGTTTCCTTTTGTTCTGGACAAAGGTTTTCTGTCTTTTTTCTTTTTCTTTTTTCTTTTTCTTCTTAATGGTTTAAGCTCATTTCAGAAAAGGATTTCTTTGAAACACCAAAGCAAAAGCATTAAGAACCTTGCCTACAAGTACCTCTGTGCTTTCTTCTTCTTTAACTGTAGAACCACTTTACCTATTATCATGAATCTTGTCTGCCGAGATAGTTCAGCCTTCATGTTATGTTTACCAAGGCCAGACTAGAGGATCAAATAATTTATAACCATTCCTGTTGGGTTTTATGTAATAACTTTGGAACTCATATAAAGTAATGATCCACAAACTCTTTTAATGTTCATTATAAAATATGAAATATTTCTCAGAACCATTGCAATTATGTGACCAGACATAACTGTTTCACACATGAGTAAATACAGGGAGGTTTAACATAACTTTATTATCTTCCTGTCTTTTCCTCTCATTGATGTGATAATACTGTTTTAATATTTTTCTAAGGAAAAGTTAAGTAATTTCAGACTCTCTGTTGAGGCCTAGTTTATTGGTTTTTGTAATAGAGTACTCAAGAATAATTGTATTTATGATTAGAGCGATAGTAGTAAATGTTGTTGTGCTGAATAGGGGTAAAATACCCTGAAATCTTTGCATTATTGTAGATGAATATATATACATATGTCGGTAGGAAGAAATTATTAATATCTGTCTTTCTATGCATTTACACTGTGCTCATCACAGAGTCAGAGCATTTTCTCTGGAGACTTTTGGAGGTTTAGTAGTTATTAAAATGCCAGTACATATAGAATGGCAAAACTCATTAAGACTACATAAAAAAAAACCATCCCAGGTCCTTGCCTGATACTTAGAGCTGCCCTTTAACGTCTCCCTGTGCTGGTTTCCTTGGATTTAGAGGATGCACGCAGTGGTGCGTGCCACAAGCACGGCTCTGCTGCAGCTCTTCCATCAGACCAAGTTCCCACTGAACCTGGCAGAGGCGTTGGTGGGCTCCTGTGGCCCTCAGGCCGGGGTGGCTTCATCGTTTGTAGCACTGAAGGTTTCACAGCTTCTTATGGCTGTGCTGTACGTCTCAGAGGAGTGACAGACTCTGCAGCCTATCTCCAAGATCCCGTCTGCCTGTCTGAGCTACAGCATATGCAGCAAACATTTGGTGCTAACACAGGGAAAATAAGCCACCCTGGAGAGAAGAGCAGGCAGGGAAGAAGTCCGTAGCACACAGAGGAGTGATCACTTCCCTGTGTTACCTGGCTCTGTGGCAGGAGCAGCCCTGGAACTCAGCCACATCAGTCCTGTTACTGCACCAAAGCCTGGCTAGGGAGGAAAAAGATTTAAAAATGTAGCTAATTTACACGAGATGAGTATGTATGCTTGATGCTGAAGCCCTTATCTAATCAGATGTGTGGTTTGCCTTTCTCAGACCTTAAAAAAAGTTGTCTGATGGGACAGCTACAGAGAGGTTTCCCAACACCTCCATCACCTCGCAGGGTGCTCAGGCGGTCAGTTCCTTCATTCCCTTTGTGCCAGGAGGGTAATTTCAGGGAATCTAGAAGGGCTGCTTTTCATGAGTCAGTAATACCTTGTAAGATGTTACGTGCTGAAGCAAAGCAGAGCCACAAATCTGTTATATGTGGTCATTCCCTTCAAGAAAGAGAAATTCCTTATTTCGCAGTGTCCCTCTCTGCCTCATATTGTATTTGCGAGGCATTCTGTTCTCTTTAGTTTTAAATTAAAATGTCTTTATTTTTCATTTTGAAATGTTGGAACATTGAAGAATGAGTCTAGTGTTTAGCAGCAGCAAAATGTGGTATAACTCATGATACAATGAGAGATGGAATGTTTGCTGGAGATGCAAAGGACAGCAGTAATATGGCTGGGTCTCCATTTCCATGTTTGAGAATGTGTGCAGAGTTTTGTACAGTTTTAAATATGAAACATTAGTCTGACAGACTCTTTTCTCATGAAAGAAATGCAGTTTGGAAAATAAAGGATCGTTTTTCTTTGCAGTCGCTTATGGATTTTTATAACAATTACTTTAGGAAGCATTTTTATAATTTCCTCTGGAATATTTTTGCCCCATCAGAGTTACAATAGCTGATTTAACTGGCCCAGAAAACCAAACTTTAGCTTGTCTTTGGAAACCTGAAAAAAAAAAATCACAAACTGAAAGATTTTAGTTTGATGTAATGGAATACAGCTCAGCATAGCATATGGCTCCACATTTGCAGAGTCAGAAGGAAGATCTGAAGACAAAGGTTCAGACAAATTCTGCTTTTGTCTGGAGTCTAGAATTCAAAGGACTGGGTAGGTCCATACTGGACAGACTGGTCTCCATCTTACCATACTTTCTGTGTGTTGGCACTTAAAGTTTTATCTAAACCTTTATTGTATTTTATTTTCAAGGGAGTGTGTAATCCAGTTGCCCATGGATAGGGTTTTTTCCATTCTGTACACTTAATAGATTTAGCAAAAACTTTGCTAGTTTGCATTGTGTTTAGGCCAACTATCCGTTATACAGTTTGCTAGCGTGAGCCCAAACTGATGTTCCAGGTATGAGTAACAGTCACATGAAAGGCTTTTATGTGCATTCTTCACAACAGATAAATTAAATTTGTGTTTTCAGACACGTCTCACTTTGTTCTTTGGAACTGCAGTACACTGAATATTCAAGGCATTGTATGAATTAGTTCAGAAAAGAAATGCATGTTTGGAACCCAGAGCAACTCAAAACAGCAACATTTTTAACTTGCCTCTAATGATAAATGGACTTACCATGCTCACGTTACACATGCACTCTTAGTATACGATCAGAGATGTCTTAGTTTAATATACTGTTTTCCCTGTGATATTATGAGCTAGAAAAGCTATCTTCAGTCCTGTCAGCACAAAAACAGCACAGCAGGAGGTGAAACACATGAAGCAGTTTCCAGGCCTTTTAACATACACAATTCATGCAGTTGAAAAGATTTTGGTACTTTTATTTTATTTTATGGAGAAGAGAAAAATAAAAAGAGGCAAAACCCCCCAATGACCTTGGATACCTGATGGGTGATTCCTCAGTACTAATTTGAGACGCTGAGACCTGTTCAATCAGGTGTTAGGTAAGAGGTGGCTGGGCTGAATGCAGTTAAGAGCATAGTGTGGTCAGGCTGAAGTTGTAGCCAGTGTTACCCTTGCTGCTGTCCCTAACAGCAATGCCCAGCTATGTATGTTTCTGATACAGCACTTCAGAGCAAGAACATTGAATGTGAGTGCGTTCCCCTGTCTGAGGTTGGCATTCTACCCCATACATCTTGAATGGCATACATGGAGTGGCACTGTGAGCTGCCAACATGCTGTCTAGAAGGGAGCAGTATAATGTGCATACTGCTGTATGGGAAATTGGTAATCACAGCCTGAACCTCTGATTAATCAGCTGAGGCAAGTATGGGGCCAGCTGTGGGAGCACAGGTGAGAGTAATTTAGCTGTGCTCCCGGAAGGGATGGAGCTTGACTCCACCTCTTCTAGAGTTCATTTAAGGGCTGACCACCACTAAGGCAGCATCTCTTGGAGATTGCTCCCCAGTGGAGATTGCATCAGCATTTCCCAGTGAAGGCATCCACATCCACATCCATATTGGTGAGTTTTTCCTCATAAATAACCTTTTGAATATCTGTTACCATCTTTGTAATATTCCACCTTACAACTGTGCTTTGTTTACTTTCTGCCAGACTTGGTATAAGAGGAAGGGGAAGATTATTTCTTCATCTTGCTTTGCAAAAAGACTGTTTTCAGCTTTCCCTTCCTGGGTGAGCTTCCAATCTCCCCCTTCCTCGCACTTCAGATTTAATATTGACCCAAATGCCCTTCTCATGTGAGGTTGCTGCTATTTCCAGGCTTTTGCTTCAGGGTTTGTCTCCATCTCCACTTTCCCTTGTTCTTGTCTCTTCCAAGGAGAGGCAGAAGCTAATTGTCCTTTCACCCCCTATTCCTGTTTCCCACTTATACTAATAGGATTCAGCTGTTACTTCTAAATCTGAATGCAAGGGTTAGCAGCTGATCCTGAGGTAATTTATCAGGAGAGCCCCACATTTCTCTCTGGATCTTCAAGTATGCTACCATATTTCAAGATCGCTGAAGAGGGCAGGTAGATCTGATAACTTACTTGCATAGGACCTGAAAATAACCTCTGCGTAGCTGTGAATGTGGCACAACCTGTATAATGCCTTTATATATATATATATATTATATATATATACAAACTGTTGATTTTGTAAAATGTTCAGAATATCTGAAAAATATTATTGGGTGTGAGTGAGGTGGGTGACAATCATGCTGTTATGTCCCTCCAGGATTTAGTTTACAAAAGTGCCTTTGGTCATACTTAAAAGAAGGCTTAATTTATAGGCCTTCAAATCAGGGCTAATTATTCTAATATGTTCTTATTTAGTGTGATAAATTCCTTTGTAAAGAATTTAAATGGTATCGTTCTGAAGAATTCTCTCCATAGTATGGGATGTGAACATGGAATGTCCAAAAAAACAGAATTGTCGAGTACTTTTGGAGCCTCAGACTAAATATCAATATAGTGTACTAAATTTGGGGTGTTTTTTTTGAAGTGTACCATTCATAGTCATCTTTTGTCTGGCAATATCACCTCACATGTGAAATCCGCTGTCCTTAGACCTCAGTTGCCTTTTGTGATGGTTGTACATGGAGTTGTTGACTGTCAATACTGGTGAGCGCGCAGCTGATGCACTCTGGTTAGCTCGCCCGCGACGCTGTCTCTTGAGATTCAAAGGATGTCACTCCTGTCTAAGTGGTAGAGAGATAATACATCTGCACTCTCTGGCTGTGACACCTCGCTGTCATGTGGCTTTGTCAATGGACAGCAATGCCTGTCAGTTTGTTATGAGGCCCAACATAAAGCGTACATCACCCTTGGCATGTTATAAAGCGCAGTGTGTTAAGAGGGTTATGCTTGGTGTCCACAGGGCCTGGGTGTTCTGTTTTGAAAGCTCCTATTAAATAACAAAATCCTCAAAACACCAGGTTCTGCTTGAAAACCCGCAATAGTTTTGTAGACCTTGGGAGCCCTTGGTCTGAATGCAGCGTTGTGGGAGTTTAGGAGAACAAAACCTGAAGTGAATGAATTTCATCCAGGTGTTACCCCGAGGTCAAGGAGTGCAATTAATGAGATTTTAGCACTCTGTAGCCCGTTCACACCCAGTCTTGTATTTGGCACTGCTGCTTTTATGCAGAAAAAGAGTGAAAGGAAAACTCAGTGGAGCCTCTTGAAGCTTGGACTGATCTGTTTGGAACCCTGTTTTCTTGGAAGGATAATTCATGAAAGGTTTTCAGTGTGTCAAGGATTAGGTGTAGTAGGCACTTAAAAAAGAGAAGTGAGAATCTGTATATTTTTCTCAGTCTTCCTCATGCTTTGCACTACTAGTCTCACCTGAAATGCATCTCTCTTAGACATTTGTAACTATAGGAGGGCATTCACCAAAATAAGATCAAACAAGATCTGGAACAAATCTTACCTAGCCTTTAGGTCATTCGTCACTATATACAGAGCCTTTCATATGTGTGTATGTATGTCTCTGTGTATGCAGATGCGCACAGCATCACTTATAATGGTATTTTCCCCACTGCTAAGAACTTGGATGATATCGCTAAACAAATCTTAAATGATATTAATACTGCTAAGGGTTAACAGGAGTTTTCTGAGCAGACAGCTCTGAAGACCCACATCTATCTGATTTATTGTTTAGCCCATGTCAAAATGCCCCAAAGTTCCTCTTGGCAGTTGCTGTAGGGGTGGAATGTCTATGAACATGTTTGTGTTTTGATAAGGGATAATATTTTGTTAAATGCACACAAACAGTACGTGTTTCTTTCGTTCCAAGGGCCATCCCTTCATTTAAATGTTGTGAAGTTCAGAGTGATCAGTACAGTTAGTACTGGTTAACCTTTATTGCTACAAATATTGCACGTTCTCTCTACATAAGTGCTGTCTGGAGACAAAATCTGACTATTTTAGTAAGGTGTTTATAATTCTGATGTCTGCACTGAAATTGGCTGAATTGGTAGATATGGATTTCTAGGCTAGTTTTGATAGCACTGTGGTGAAAAAGCCCTGTATATTGATTCTCACCGGGGACTATATTGTTAAAATATATAAATGTAAAAATTGACTTAGGAAATAAAAAATAAATGATAGCTATAAATCAGGGATAGCTGATAAACAAATAAATATCTATCACTATTATATCTCTGTATTTCCCAAAGATATCTGAAGAGCACTTAATTGTAACCGAGTAATCAATTATTCAATTAACCTTCTTCTCATCGAATATATATTTGATATAACTTTTTGAAGCTTGGGCTCTAAAAGGTTTATATTGATTGCAGGTTTCAAGGCCATATGTTTCAGTTATTGGATTTGTGCAGTCAAAATTGACATCCTAAGTTCACTAGAATATGTAAATATTTGGAAGTAATGAGTTTGAAGATTGTTGGAGTTATGCAGTTAGTTTTCATTACTTGTTAAAACTACAATCTTTTGTGATTATGAAGTTCACGTCAGCAGAACACACATCATTTCAATACATTTGTTATTCGGAAGACAGGCACACAGCTTATTTTATGGTCCGGTTATGAACTGATGGTAACCACTTCCATAAATTCATTTTTCACATTACTTTGGATAGAATTGATTGGGCAGTGTTTCAGTGCTTTGTTGTAAAAGGATGAAAACGGGGGGAATTCTTCAAATGGAAATGTTTCAGGAGGGCACTTATTTTGGTGCAGCCCTGCTGGGCGCTGCTGCCACAAGGTGCAGCTCTTGGTTGTGGTTGGCACGGTGTGGGCATCACCCACCTGTACACAGAGTTGATGTTTTTGTACAGCATTTTGAGATGCATCTGCCATTTTCTGGCTAGGTTTCTTAAGGCTGTTTCTGTCAGTTGATGAAATGAGCATCAACTGCTTTCAGAAATTGTCCAGCTTTGGTCACTTATCGAAGTAGTATGACAAAGCAAAATTCTACTTTCGCTGTTTACCGGGTCAAAATGGGGATATGAGATGTGAGGAATTTAACCCATTCAGTAGAATCCAGAGGAAAGGCCTGAAGCAGACCTCTATTCCACTGTGCAATGGCGGTGTCACATAGGCTGACTACTCCTCCAGTATCACCCTCATCCTCCCAGGGGCTGAGCTACAGTGCTTCTGGGTCAGCTTCTACCAACAGCACAACCTGCCTTGCATGAGCAAGCCTGGCTGCTGGCTGCCATGTAGGGCTTCACTCCTTTATGGATGGCCTCCAAATCAAAGGCAAGAGGAAAACATGGGCAAATTGTTATTATTGTTCTTCTTCTTATTATTAAACTGGGAAATGAATGTTTACTTATTCCTTCATTTCAGTGAGTGATGGTATACTAGGTTTCTTAATACAAGTAAGACTTGCCAAATCTTTGATTGTAATCAGATAGGAAGAAATGGCTGTACTAAGGAATTTTCTCAGTGCTCCTTGGACTCTCACAGCGCAAGGACTGAGAGCTCTGTTAGGCAGAGAATTTACTGCATCTCTCCACTTTAGCTTTCTGATGTGGACACGCTGATTTGTGAGGGTATGAGGGACGCAGTGCTAAATAACTGATTAACATACATGCAAACCCCTGCAGTGGCGCATGACTTGCTGAATTCCTCCTGATGGGCTCTGGTTATTTTATAAAGCAAAGGGCTGTAAGGGGTTAATAATCTTTGGCCTTCAAAATTTGCTTGATGTAGCAGCGCACCAACGTTTTTTTTTTCTCTGTCAACTCTCTGGAGGGCCTTTTGATGTTTGGATTCTGTGTGTGTTCGGCGTGCAGTAGATTCACTTGGCACTATGGAAAAGGTCTTTATAGGTTCCTTAACTGTTGCGCTCGTTATTGAATAAACAGCACTTTCTTCGTGCAAAAAATAAAATCATAAAAATAATAAAAATTAAAAATCTGCGGATTTCCTCCTCCTAAAGTGCATTCGTAATCTAGATATTAGCAAACGTTTATTTTATTCTTTTTTCCTGAAAAATATCACAAACGGTCTTGGTTTGACCTTGTTAATGCAGGACCACTTTAGTAATCTGTGCCTAATGATTTTTTACATTAAACCACAGCTTGTGTTGGACCCTTGTGTGTCACAGTAATTTAAGAACAGTCATTTTGCACATTCCGATCCCATTATGTTACATTGTTACTGAATAAAGACTGGTATTATGTTGCTCCTATAAAGGGCAGAAGTGGCCTGAATTTTATCTGCTGAACGAATCAATCTGGATTATGTCAGCTGAAAAGAATTGTGAACTGCAGTCTCCAGCAGATGGGGAGATTTTAAAAATGTATCTGTTTGGTTGTGAATACATCAGCGAAGATAATACCTTGTGGTGACTGAAAAGTAGTTTTTTCTCTTTTTTTTTCAATGAAGACTGTACCAATTATCATTTCAACATAAAGTATTAGGAGATCAATTGGGAACTGACTGCCATTTCCTAATGTTAATACAGTGTTTTATTTAAGCTGCCTTGACAGGCTGTCTAGGCTGTGGGAAAAAGACTGAGCAAATAATGAGTAAAGGGTTTAGAAAAAAGACGGAGGGCGGAGCTTGGCAAACGATGTGAGCTATTCATCAACAACTCAACAAGGATGATGGAAATAATAAGTACTCCTTAAAGAAAAGGGGAAAGGGTGTTTTTTTTGTGTGCGTTTTATTTTTTTTTATTTTTTATTTTTTTTAAAGCAACAGTTTCCTTTAAAAAAATATTTAACTGGAACTTTGTGTTACTTTCTGATTAGCTGATTCTGAACTTCCTGGAATCGGCAAAAAGCTTTCCTTTGAAATGGATAGTACGCGTTTAAACAGAGCATTCTTTAGCAATCAGTTACCAAAAAATAACCCAGAAACAACAGTGTCTAATTTCCTGTTCATTCGTGCAAATTTCTTACCATGTGGCATTGTCATTTAATATCTAAAGTACATTAATGCATTTCTATAACGCCCAAAACCCTCAGACAAATCCCCTGTGGGAAATAATTTGTGTGAACTTTGAACTAATCATGAATAAAATCAAGATCTTATTATGTCCTTTATTTATACGGTAGGGAGAAGCTTTGAAACTTAATGCTAACCCTGACACGATATGCACGTTCGACGCGATGCTTTTTTCCTTTACTTTCTTTATTCTTTTTTTAATTAAAAGAAAGAAAATACAACTTTTCTACACTTTGGGGGAGCGTTGCCCACTGTTCAGGTACCATTATGTTACTTCTGAAAATATTTGTCTTAGCTATCAATGGGCTACTCCAATGTTACTGCGTTCCGAGTTGCTGAGATTTCCATTCAGCGGATGTAATTCCACCATCTGTAAATTTCTAGATTTTATAATACTTCTAAGCTGTTTTTAATCTATTTTTACTGCCATGTTCTGTCCTGAAATGTCAGGGAGTGCAGACTAGGTCTCGAAATTAACATGACAGTTAAGAAACTTGGCAAGGTTTTACAGCAGATTGTGACATTAACAAAGTACAAAGGCGAATGGGGAAATTACCATTAATGTTTGCTTGCAGACACTATAAAAATCTATATGTCCATGATCAGGGAACTAAAAATAGAGATTTTTTTATTTATTTATTTTTTATGTTGATGCCATTAAATACAGAGATCTACTGTGAAAAGAAATTTCCATATGAAAAGCAACTTACTAAAAAGTAACGCTGTAATCCCTCCTCTGGACCGAACAACAGGTTTATGTATCCTGGGTCAAGTAGGCATATGGTTGGGTTTGTTTTTCAATTTTGTTTGAGGCTTTTTTGGAGCTATGATGAATATATATATATATATATATTGCTTTTCAACAGCTGCAAAATTTATAGCATGATAGATGCCCTGATAGATGGGAGCAGTTATTAAAATCTGCAGATTGCATGATGCCTGATGTGAAGCCCATCCTCCTGCACAGCCAGCAGCCCCGGAGGTGTGGGATGCTCTCCCCATGCTGCCTTCCCAGCAGGGCTCAGAGGGGCTGAGGCTGCTCTAGACATGTCCCTTCTGTGGCACTGGTGTTCAGGATGGGGCACCCACAGCACCCAATCCCAATAGTACAGACAGGCCCTCACTTCTTACCACCACAGTTTGCCCATCCAGCCATGGAGCATGGGGGCATCTCAGCGCTGTGGCTTGGGATGGTGGCTCACAGGCACATGCTGGCTGCTGTGGGTACCTGCACCCATGGATTTGGGTTGCTTTTCTTTACAGAGTGGCAGGGGCTGGGGCTCGGCCTGTCTCTGTGCCGATGTTGCCCATCAGTCAGCACACACAGCCCTTGCCAAGAAGGAAAGTCCATGTCTGTGTGCTGGCTGAGAGCCCTTCAGCACAGTGGCAGGACTGCCAGTGCAAGTGGCAAAGCACAGCAAAGTTTGCTAGCCAGGGCTTTCCCGCTTTCCACACTGTGTCGTGCTTCTGAAGCATTTCGTATATTTAAAAAGGACAAAACACTGTTTGCATTCTTTTACATGGGCAATCCCAATTCAGCCTGGATTGGACAAAGCCTGCAGGTGCCAGTTGCAAGGCCAGCAGCAGTATTCCCCTGTGCGAGTGAGAGTAGTCTGATGCAATGCAAACATTAATCTCTCAGCTACAAAGGAACAGCATGGATCCATCTGTTACTTTCTTTGCTCTTAATCAAGTTGGAGAGGGAGCAAAAGTTCACGTAGCAAATGTGGGTATGTGCTGGATTGGGACCTGAGCTGTGCGCTGAGATCAAATGTTGAAGCAATAGAGTTTTAGCAGGTCTATGTGTCCAAGGTTGCGTATTGTTTTGGGTCCTTCTTTCACTGAATTTGGAAGTGGAAATTGAGTTCTGGGATGTGGTGTTGGCCCACTCAGCTCTGTAACCCACAATGCTGAGTGCAGACTGCTGTCCCTATTATGACTGTGCTAACAATTGATTTTTTTGGTTTGGCTGTCTTGCTTGGGGGAAAAAAAGTCAATCCCAACCAAAAAGCATTTCTTTTTCTAGCTTCCCTACTAATGCAAAACATAAAAAATAGTGTGTGTTATATCAAATGTGACAATTGGAGATGGAGGGGGAAGAAGCAAAACATGAAAGCCATGAAGGGCCAGGCTGTTAGAAAGGCAGAGGAGCAGATGGCAACCCCTTTACCCGCTGCAGAGCAGCAGAACCCAGGCAGGATTAAGGAGCCCTGCCCTGAGCTCCCTGCCCAGCAGTGCCCGAGCACTGGGCACTGCAGCCAGGAGCTGCTGGGGCATGGAATCCCCTCACTGCATCTGCTCGCTGAGGTCCCTCATGGGCAGCTCTTGGGTCTGTTCCTCCCTGCAGCAGCCTGTCTTGAAAGTTCTGGAGATAAACTTGTTTTTCAGAAGGAAGTGTTAGGTGAGCCAGTCACAGCCACGACTGCAGTGGTTGCTGCTGTTAGTGAGGTCACTGCTCATTGAAATTATTTTGCCTGTTTCTGGTTTTGGAAAGGAGGTGAGGTGAAACATCTTAATGGAAGCACTTCAGATTATATATAATAATCAAGTATAAGTACTTTAAGTATTTCTAGGCAGTTTGTGTTTGGAGCATCGTGTCAGGCTCTTTAGGATGTCTCCATAGTGTGTTTTGGATAATCCCACAATCACCTTCAGGAAGATAAATGCTTCTTTACATGCTCATGAGTGGGTCTGGGTGTCCAGCCATACTAGCAGCTCAGAGCCACTTCTGAAGTTGTTGCTCCCCATGTTGCTTGTTTTCTTGCTCTGCTGAGGGTGTCTTATATCCTCCCCCACTAGGTTCTGTATTGGCATGGACAGAGATGCAGTTGTCTGTGTGAAACAGGAATGTTTATCGATAAGGTGATCTGATTTCCATATCAATAGATGTTCTCTGGGTCTGTAATGAGGTGACCTCCCCAAGGCCATCACTTTTCTGCATATTCTGTCTGTAGCTTTATCTCCAAGTTGTACTTCTCTCCTTGTCTCAAGGGCTGGCAAACAATAAGTGAGAGAGATCTTTAGCCACAGGGACAGATGGCCCAGGAGATGCCTGGATATTTGGTGTTCCTCTTTGTAATGAAATACAGTTGACAAGTGTGTTCGTGTAACATGCCCTGGATGAAGGCTGCCTGAGGTGTCTGCCTAACAGAGCAAACTCTGAGTATCTCTGGGTTCCTCATAGGTCCCTGCAGTTAGGAGTTAGGGGAACACAATAGGTTGAGAAGAGTCTTTCCCCTATTGTTCGCTGAGGCACCAGGGGCTGTTAACTTCTTGCCTGGAATATTCATGTGCTTCCCTGCCCTGTGGTTGTGGAGACTTTGTGGGTCTATGGGAATGTTTCATCCTTTTGTCTTTCAAAACAAATAAATTACTTTCATAAGACGGCAGTTTTATAAGTTTTCTTTCTTGTGAAACTTGAACATTTTGACTCTTCCTTACAATGCACAGCTCTCAAAATGCAAACAGTGTACGCACAGCCCTATCTCGTACTTGTGGTGAGAATGGATGTGTAAGGAAGGGCACGTCATGTTCTAGTTTTAGAAATCAGAGGTTTCCTTAGAAGCTGCGGTTATTCCCTGGCTATTTTGAAGGTCGTGAAACTTCCAGTATACTGAGGGAGCTGCTCAGCCTGGGTGCTTCTCCTTTGAAAGATGCACATTCTTCAGTACACTGAAGTACAGTAGTACACTGTCATTGCTAGACTGGGAGGGCTCTTTTAACCAGACTTATTGAAAGTGGGTGCTGTAGGGTGCTTCACAGGCACCACGGTTTTGTTCTCCTCTCCTACCTGCTGTTACTTGTCTGGTTTTGTTGGGTGGAAGCATTGTGTCAGTGGCAGATGTCCCCATGCCCAGCTCCTGGTGATGTACTCTGAGACTGGCTGGCTGAGTTGCTGTGGAGGGGAGAGTTTAGGCTTCACCTGCTGGAGCTTAAGTGTGCATCGAGACTTGCGCTTCCTATCTTAAAGGTCTTAACAGAAACCGAGGGGTGAAACAGAAAACTGCTGGGACCCGAGATAACGGAGAAAGTGCCGCTGGACGCCTGGTCTGACGTAGTGCTGAGCTGGCTTCAGGGAAATAGGTGGAAATTTACAAAGCGCCACAAGAGGGAGCTCACAACCCACAAACAGGAGAAGGGATTTATCCATTTATTTATCTGTTTCTTTTCGTCGAGGTCTCAGGACAGGCAGGTGGCCTCATGCTGAGGGTGTGCGCTCAGGAGAGGTGTGGTGTGCTGCATTCTGCTCACTGGGGCTGGGCTGGGGGCTCTGACACCCCTGGGAGAAGAAGCAGCCCCTCTGACACTTGTGAGCTCCTGTGCAAAGTGCTCGCACCACAAACCCCTGCGCCTCTAAGGCTTTCTGTCCCTGAGCTATTTATGGAGAGCTGCTCTGAATGCTCGCTCTGTTCTCCACCAAGTCCAAACCTTGCACCTAACTGCTGTCAGGAGCCATTCTTGTTGTTTACACCCTGCTCCTTCCTCCTGCCATGGCTCCAGGAAGGTGTTCCCAGTGCAGTTGACTTCCCTCAGCCCTTTCCAGAGCAGCCCTGCTCCACATATACAGGTGAAGGTAAGGGGTGCCATCCTTGTGAAGTCTGGCCAAGTGCTGCATGAAAGCTCTGCCCTGAGGTAGCATTATCACTGCAGTGTCAGATAGGAGCACTGCTGATTTTACCAGGCTGTCCTCCATCTAGCCCCTGTTTCTTCGATGGCAAAGATAAATTTCAATTTACAATTCACATTGAGAGGCTTTTCTATCACGTTGAGACTTCCTACAAGGCATCCAGTAATGTTGCTATCATTTGCACTGCTCTAACAAAAAAATTTCTGTCTTCCCAACCCCATAAAACTCTAAACAAATAGCAAATAGTATGGATGTCTGAACACGCAATAGCATGCCATTTTTCTTCCAGCATTAGTGTATTTCACAGACGTTAAACTACTTCCCTTCTGAAGGGTTTGAGAGACTGTTACCATAAATTAAATTCAGTGCTGGTGTAAGTTGGTGTGGTGGGAATCATGCACAAAACATGATGTTTCCTCTTTGCTGCAGAGCTGAGACCATCCCTGCACTCTGGCTGGCTCAGCTGCAGGCAGTGCTTGGAAATCCAGGGACAGACGGGGACACTCATCCCCTCGGGGCCATCTGTCCCCACCAGCTGCCTGCTGAGCTCCACGTGTCCCCCGGCTCTTGTCACCTCATGGTCCCCCCCCAGCCATAGGGGAGGGTGTTCTGTGTTTCTAGGGCAGACACAGCTGTTAAATGATGCTTTCCTGCAGGCAGCATAAGGAAAAAACTGTTCTGGTCCTGATGTACCTTTGACTTCCAGCAGGTCTCGTGTTTAAGGCTTGGGGGTGTCACTGATTTAGATAAGACTGTTCCAGGTTCATGCTGTTTTTTAGCAGTAAACTGGAGCCTCCTTGCAAAGTGCCACTGATATGCAGGGATTTCATCACAGGTGTCTGTCACTTCAACAGGTGACACTATTCCTGTGCAAGCCCTGTGTGTCTGCCTTAGCCATTGTCCAGCACTGAAGTGTTACCACAGCCAAACCTACAGAAAGAATGATGCACCCTGTGGAGATGCCCTCTCCTCCTCTCTCCTCCCAGTTACTGCAACTCTGAGCAGACCCTTCCCTTTGAAAAGCGATGACCCTATTGTGCAGTGTTAAGCAGTTCTACATACTTGGTGTGCAGGTTTCCTCTGGGCTAGCTTTGGGTGTGCCACATGAAAGGTACACATCACCCTGGGGTGCCCATAAGCACACGGAAGAGTGGGAGGATGGTGCTGGGCTGCACGATCACATGTGCAATCCCTTAGCCTGTCATCAGCCCCAGCAGCTTGCACAGAAGGTGTTTGATGTGAAGGGGCAGCTTGTTTTTAGTAAATTAGCTGTTTGAGAGTTGTTCTGCTTGCATGTTTATTCAATTTGATGTAGATACTTTGCTTGGTAACAGAATTGACTCACTGCAATACAACTTTGCACTTTCAACAGGCATAAATATCAGCTGCCAGTCAGCCCAGCTTGGTCTGCTCTGTTAGGTGAGGGAAGTGAGGAGAAAAGTTTTGGTAGAGAAGAAAATCACGAAAAACAGATAGAACGGAGAATGGGCAACAAGAGAATGGCACCAAATATTCTGTGCTTTGTGTGCAGGGTAGGCAGGGTTATGCTGTTGGGTGTCCTTGGGATGGGGTGGGGGTGATTCAGATCTCTGCTGGGGCACACAGCATGGAGAGCTGTCTGATGAGCCAGTCTGTGCCCATTGCCCTGTGAGATGCAGCAGTGTTCAAGCACCTATGTGTGCAGCAAGCTCCCTGCTTTGGGGAACCATGTCCACTGCAACACCTGAGAAGCATCTGCTCTGTATTTAGCATGTGGAGGTACTGTATTCATATCATGTGAGGCATACCGCAGTGCTTCAGAAGCGGTTTGAGCTGAAGTGGGTTATTTTCTTTGCTTTTCCAATTAATCTCATGCAGCCCCTGTTTTCTGGGGATAAGGCCACAATTCAGATTCTATTCATACTAATTGCACCCTTGCTTGGTTTGGCTTCCTTTAAGCAAAGAAGTAAAGGGGAAAGGAGGGGGGAAGATAGCTTGGTGGGTTTAATTGCATTTCCGAAGTGGGTAGAGCCTGTAGCCCTTTGGCAGCACCAGTGCTGTGGGCAGAGCCAGCAGCAGCATGGACTGCACCTCACTGCATCACAGGCTTCCCAGCACATCTGCAACACACAGCCTCTGTGACACCTCGCCATTGGTGCCATTCAGTAGGGTTGATTAGGGATGTTTTTATGTTTTTCACCTATTTTATTTATTTATTTATTTATTTTTCATGTGAAATCCTGGTTTGTTATAACAACCTTATTTTCTCTGCTGATTGTGGGGGAGAAGACTGGTTAGGCTGAGTTGCCGAAACAAGGGGAAAACTGGGATTGCAGCTGAATGCTGTGCTTTCCTTTCAGATGAAACTCTGCTTTTCCAGTTCAGATGAGCTTGAGATTCTCCTGTAAGAGACAATGATATACAAAAGTTAACTCCCCAGAAAATATGGAATTTCATAATAGAAATATTGGCAAGTTGCATTTGAATAGAGGCTGGAGGCTGGATTAAATATAATGGGTGTATGAAGAGAATACGGACAATGGATTTCGTGAGCAATTATGAATCTACAGTCCTAAATAGTGGTACTTTGGAGAAAAGGAGAGAAATAGAGAAAATTAGTATCTCTTAAAATATGAACATAATATGCAGACTAATAACACACAGTAATTCTGTTCCTGGGAGGATTCACCACTGATGTCAGCCCCAGCCAGCCAGACGTTCCCTGTCAGCTTCTGCAGGGACTTTGGGTTAACACTTTCCCATTTGCAATTGTGAACTCCAGACAAATACTCATTAGAGCCCAGATTATGGTTTCAATTGCTGCAGTGACATAAGGCTAGCTCTTGCAGAAGCCATCAGTGGGAGCAGAGAAAGGTAATTATTGATTACTGGAAAGAATAAGGCTGGCAAAAGGTGGCCCTGGTAGGAGAAAGGGGAAAGGAGCAGACGGGTCAGGAGCAACATTGTTGCAGTGAAACAGCTGGGGATGGGGCTGTAGGACTCCTTTAAGGACTCCTTTAAGGCTTTCACCAACACAAGGGGAATCTTGAGCCTACTGATGCAGAGGAACATGCCTTAGTGCACAGATACGTACTCCAAGCCACAGCACAGAAACGTGGCATTCAGGTAATATCTGTCCAGTTTTGAATATGGGCAGAGTTTCTCAGTCTTACAAAGGTCTTCAAGTGTTTGGTCTAAGCATGAGTGGTTCTAACTGGCTAAAATTAAAGGATACCACAAATGTGCAGTATCTGTGAAAGCCAAGCCTGGAGCCTTGCTTCCTGCAGCATTTTGACTCAAGCCCCAGTTAGTGCTTTCCTCCTCTACTCCTCTCAGCCCCGATCAGTCACAAATCAAGAAATCATTGCGCCTTTCTGTTTTTGTGCTAAGAACACCCATTGAGCAAAGATGCCAAGCAAGTACCCGTACTTGTAATTGTACACTGCTTGTTTTCCCATTCTGTTCCATCTGCTACCCAAGAGCAGCCTAGGTGCATTGGGCCCATGTTCAGCTGAGGGTTTGGCTTGCACACCTGTGGGCAACTGAACCGAGGTGAAGCCATGCTTGTGACTCTGTTTGTCCCAACACACACAGATAAGTGTGCTATGCCATTCTAAACTGAGACAGACCTACTTTCCAGGCTTTTCTCTTAGGTTGTCATTTTATGTTAATTGAATGCCTGTGTTAATCTAATAGAGTTTAGATTTATGGTGGGTTCTATACCATGTCATATTTTAATCAATACATATTCCAACATTTAGATGGACAGATGAGAAAATCTGCCTCATCTCTGCACTTCTGTTCTATCAGCTGTCAATAATTCCTAATTTGAATCCTTCAAATGATCGGATTTATGGGTTTCAGTACATTGCATTAATCACAGAAATTAACTTTTGGGGAAAATGATGTTAAAGGTCACAGGGAGTCCTGAAGGAGCAGTAACTGTGTCTGCAAACATGTTTGCAGCATCTCTAAGCTGTGCATAGAGCATGATGTGTGTGTGTAGTCTCCGTAGGCAGCAGGAGCAGCGCTGGCCCCTCAGTGCCATGGGGAGGTGGCTGCTGTTGGAGCCCATGAATTACACCCAATGTTTCTGTAATGTCTTAGGCAAGGAGTTGTTGCCTTTGCAAGGGGACATATGCTTCAAATTAGGGAATTTTGCCCTGTGGAGAGTTTGATGTTGGGATTTTCCCTGTTTCTGTGAAATCATGACTTGTAGTTTCTGGAAGGAAGGGTGAGAGGAGTTTGCTTCCCTCCCTTTAACAAACACTTAGCCTCCTTTCAGCAGAGCCAGCTGGCAGTGGAGGCTCTGGGCAGTGGGGCAGGAAAGATGGACATGGCGATGCTGCCAGACAGCAGCAGCTCGTGGATAGGACAGGCTCAGGCCTAAGTGGTGCTTGCACACTGAGTCCGTGCCTGGGCTCCACAGCCCAATAGCTTTTACATTCTTTATGAGAAATGGAAGAAATACAGTGAAATATATCCTTTATTCCTCGAATGGAGAAGCTTACCTTCATCCATGTTTTATTCTAATCTGGAAGTGCGGGGTATTTATCTTGTAACTTTCCAGTGTGTAAGGTTTCAAGGTACATTTTGCTATTAAAATGGTTGCTGCTGGTTTTTAGTTTTCCTGAGCTGCCCCCATTGTGTCAGGGCAATGAGGTGTGCCCTGGGGAGATGCACTGGGGGTGTGCCCATCCTGGGGCCAGGGGCAGCAGGGTTCACTCCCCTGATGCTGAGGTCATTGGAAAGCCACCAATGGCTCGGGCACTCCTTGCAGTTCTCATACAGCCCCTTCTTGCCTATCTCGAGATCAGCTGCTGATTCTAATTATCTGTGCCAAAACAAGCCTGAAATAGCTTTACTGATGGAGTGTGGGCCACAGCCCAGAGTTTTCCCATCTCTAAGAAACCAGACTGATGCTAGCAATGGCTGCAGTTTTACAGATATTAATTAGTATTTATGTAGTGCTTTCTAAGCTTGCAATGAAGAGCAGAAGTCATTTTATTATGAATAAGCAAACTGAAGAGAACAACCATAAAATTGCAGAGAATTGACTGCAGAACCTAACCAAGGCCTTTGCATCTTTAATTTATCTGTTTCTGTTTACTGCAAACATGTGCTAAGAAAACATGCACCAAAGAGGAAAGGTCTTGTCCCTTTTTACTGATAGCTTCGTTTCCATATATATCTGTACTCTTGCAAATCCACTACAGAGTGTTGTCTGAAATGCAGTTAATAAATGAAGGTAGCACGAATGCGAATTTAAATCAGTTTAATACAATTATTCATGTAGGTTTTAAATCATTTTTACAGTTGATTTAACATTGGTGACTGGTTTATAGATTGTGATATAGGATAGTGTTTGCATCTATGCAATTTTATTCCAATTTAGAAACAGTGCAAATATTAATTTTTACTTCAATGATGGAGCCTTTGAGAATTAAACTTGTCTTTTCTCAATGCGCATTTTATGAGAATGCTTTAAATATGATTTTTAATACTTTTGAGGACTTTATTGCACATAAAGTTCTTTTAACTGGAGTCTGTTCACCAAAGTTTCTTGCCAGACATATGTAAATGTTTTCCATGGTTAATTCAGTGGTGTGAAATACGTAAGAATTGTTCTCCGCAATATGAGACATTTGGTAGAAGTATTAAACCATTGTAGAAAAGCCTTCACAAGAAAATGAGTGAAATATCCCAAAGAGAAATGGGTCTATTTTGAAAAGACAGTGGAATTATGATAAGCTTCTACAGCAAGGGAGGAACTATGCACAAATGCGTTGTTGACAGAGCTTCCCCAGGCTCAGGCTACCATTGGGTAGAAGAGTAATTTGTTAAGGGTGGGCTAAGGGGGCTTTTCGTCTCCAAATCATCAGCTGCAAGTTTGGAAGCAGCTGACGGGAAAGTTCATCATGTGGAAGGAGCAGGCAAGGGTCCCTGTGCCCAAAGACACTGCCATGATGCAGTGGCAGCTGGTAGAGCTGTGCACAGAGCCAGGCAGGTGCTGCACTGCTCCCAGACCTACTGCCGGCAGCAGTTCTCAGTGCATGGTGGTACAAACTGTATGAGGCATGCTTAATTTTAGTGGCCTTGCTTTGCCTAAGATCTGTGTGAGTGGTTGAGCTTCTCGTGGTCATCTCAGAGTCTGAACAAACAAAGGCCATGTGCCTTTTGAACAGGGTAATTTAAGAATAAAGGCAGAATCCTTTTTGTTTGCAATTTCAAGGATTTTTCCTATCTTTTCTTGTGTGTGTGCACGCATGTGCACACTTGTAGGCCAAGGCAACCTTCAGAGCACTAAAGAAGATCAGTGTAGAATAACCACATGTAGAATTGTCCCAAATGGTGACTGGTATTCTTCCTACTTCTCAGTCCAGCTGGCAAATTTACCTGCCACAGAGATGACCAAATGAAAAACCACAGAAAGGACAGGTAATATGAACACAGTTTAAAAAGCGCTGTTAGAGCAGTGTGTGTGTCCATATGTATGTGTGTATATCTATCTACCTAGTTATTTATCCATTTGCATTTTTCTGTGGGGAAAGGTGAGCAGGCAGTGGCTATTTGCTGTACTAACCTCCTTGCGTTCAGAGCAGGTGGGCAAATGTTAATGCATCTCATTGTTAATGGCTTATAGAAATACTGTTTTTGCATTAAAATAGAAAAGAAAAATAGTTGTGTGACCTACTGAACCACTGGGAATGAAGTAGAGATTCACCCACTTTATTCCATACGCTTTACATCATGTTCAGGTCCACCCATTCTAAGCAAATACCATCACCATCTTGTTGTGGTTTTGTTTTAGTATACAAACACACACACACACACACACACACATATATATACCACATCTGGTTCCATTAGAGCTCATTCTTCTTTAACCTGGTTAGTTCTTACTGTAATACTCTTAACGAGACATGTAACAACGATAATAGTGTGACATACAGTATTATATAGCAATTTCACATATGCAGTTTAAATTATTGACTGTTCTCACCCAGCATCAAATTACTTTGAGGTTTACAGTGGTTATCTACACATCCTTCTGCATTACTCACTGCATGCACCCAGGTCCCTGAGCAAAAGCAGTCCCACAAATGGGCTTGCCTTTGCCTGAGGCAGGAATAACTCAGACTGTCTCTCCCAGTATGTTCTGTATAAGTACCAGCAGGGCTTTATCCCCTTCTGTGATATTCAGGAGGTTTGACTGGGCAGGGCCAGCTCGATTGGCAGATCCCTGAGTGACTAACCAAGTGGCTTTTGCTAAATGCATGTCCCAGTGTTTGAATGTCCCCGCACCCATTGCTCTCACTGCAGGCTTTAACAGTCCATTGTACTGTTCAGTTTTTCCAGAGGCTGGTGCATGTAGGGGATGTGATGTCCCTGCTCAATGCCATGCTCTTTGACCTGGGTGTTTATGAGTTTGCTTCACAAATGGGTCCTGTTGTCCTCGGTTCTTTCTGGGGTGCCTAGGGATAGTACTTTGGGCAGCAGCATGGAGAACAGGATATGTGTCCAGCCACCTGGTGGTTGCTTCAATCCCTGTAAGCACATGGCATTTGCTGTGGTGAATGGTTCATCAGATTGCTCAGTGGCAGCCAAGCCAGCTGGAGCCGTCAGTCTGCTCTCTTCACCTACTCTTGCTGAACTGAGCGGATGTAGTGAGACCAATAAAGTTGAAAGCAAACATAGACATTACTTTTTATTATGGCTGATTGAAAATATGCAACTATAGCATATGAGGCTTTTTTTTTTTTTTTTTCTTTCTCTCCTTTTGGATATTTGATACCATTAATTCCCTCTCCTATACACTGCATCCCACAGACCTCTCAGAGGTATATCAAACGTATCTAGGGAGGTGATTCTATTCCCCCCCAGCGTGTCAGGATGTCTTGATCTGGCTTTCC